>NW_022589732.1:2711168-2881869 GCF_004348235.1 Phoca vitulina
TTTCTTTTCTTTTCTTTTCTTTCTTTCGCAAGTGGGGGTTAAGGGGCAGAAGGAGAGAGAGAGAGAATCCCAAGCCGACTCTGCGCTGAGTGCGGAGCCCCACACAGGGCTCAATCCCACCACCGTGACATCATGACAAGAGTGCAAATCAAGAGTCAGACACTCAACCACCTGAACCACCTAGGTGCCCACCCCCCTTTTAACTACTTATTTTGACATAATTTCTAACTAACAGAAAAGTTGCACAAATAATGCAAAGAATTTCTGAATTTCCTTTTCCCAGATTCCAAATATTAGCATTTTACCATGTTTGCTTTTTTTCTCTCTCTTCTCTGCTCTCTCATATTGTTTTCTGAACCATTTGAGGGTCAATAGCAGAAGTGATACCTTTCCCCTCTTCACTGCCTATTTCCTTTTTTCTTTTTAATTTTTTTTTTTTTTTTTAATTTGACAGAGAGAGACACAGCGAGAGAGGGAACACAAGCAGGGGGAGTGGGAGAGGGAGAAGCAGGCTTCCTGCTGAGCAGGGAGCCCAATGCGGGGCTCGATCCCAGGACCGTGGGACCATGACCTGAGCCGAGGGCAGATGCTTAACGACTGAGCCACCCAGGTGCCCCAGTATATCTTTTTATAGGAAAAAAACTCCCAAATGATAGGTGGCATTCACTTGTCATGTCCCTATAGTTTCCTTTAAACTGAAACCATTTCTTGGTTTTGCTTTGTCTGTCTTGATATTGACATTTTTGAAAAGTACAAACAAAATATTTGGGAGAGTGTCAATGTTTGGGTTTGTCCGATATTACTTCATGATTAGATTCAGGATGTGCGTCTTTGTTAGGAATACCATAGCAATGATGTTGTGTCTTTCTCAGTACATTACACGGGGAAGCACATGATGTTGATTTGTTGCATCACTGGTGTTATTAACTTTGATCGCCTGTTAGGGTGACAGACAGGATGTTATGAAAGCTATAATATATGTAATATATGAGCTAAATATAACATAACATAAGAATATGAAATGTGCTAGGCTCCTTCTGGTCTCGGGAATACTTTTCACTCTTAAAAATTATTGAGGGTCTCAAAAAGCTTTTGTTTATTTTAGTTATAGCTATCAGTATTTACTGTATTAGAAATGAAAACTGAAGGGCGCCTGGGTGGCTCAATTGGTTAAGTGTCTGCCTTCGGCTCAGGTCATGATCCCAGCGTCCTGGGATGAGCCCCACATCGGGCTCCCTGCTCAGCGGGGTGTTTGCTTCTCCCTCTGCCTCTGCCCCTCCCCCTCGCTCATGCGCTCGCTCGCTCTCTCTCAAAATGAATAAAATCTTTAAAAAAAAAAAGAAGTGAAAACCGAGAAATTTAAAAATATTGACTTATCAATGTATTTAAAAATAACAATAAATCTGTTACATAGTAACATGAAATACATGTTTTATGAAAAATAACTATTTTCCCAAACAAAAAATTAGTGAATAGAATGTCATTGTTTTACATTTTTGCAAACTTCTTTAATGTCTGCCTTAATAGAGAGTGGTTAAATTCTCATACTTGCTTCTGGATTCAATCTGTGGCAATATGTTTTTGGTTGAAGTATATGAAGAAAAGAAATGCATATGTAATTGGAAAAAGAAGGGGTATTTTAGTAGCCTTTTCACATGATTGTGGATAATCTTTGATACTATACCAAAACTCAGTCATAGTTTCTTAAAGGTTAGCTGCAGTGTAAAATCTAAAACCGTTATCAATAAACATTTTATTCTCTGTAATAGTAAAATCCACTGGTTCATCATGCACTCTGAATGGATCTTTTACCCATGCATGATTTTGTTAACATCATACACTAGTCACTTGAGAAGTATTGGCTCCCAGAGTTACACATGTCTTCTAAATGTTGCCACTTCTTGGGGTCACCTGGGTGGCTCAGCCGGTTGAGCGTCTGCCTTCGGCTCAGGTCATGATCCCAGGGTCCTGGGATCAAGCCCGGAATCAGGGCTTTCTGCTCAGCGGGGAGCCTGCCTCTCCCTCTCCATCTGCCTCTCCCCCAGCTCATGCTCTCTCTCACTGTCTCACACTCTCTCTCAAATAAATAAATAAAATCTTTAAAAAATGTTGCCACTTCTTTATAGAATAACAACAACAACAAAATCACATTTGTTAATGTTGCCGCTGACCTCTTCAGAAAAGTGTATATTGAGAAGCTGTGAAATTCACAGTGGTGGATACAAATTTCCCAAAATTTGAGTTTTCACATGAATGCTCACATTTTTATTATTGGCAACAAATATCATCATTTGTTTTCTTTGAAGTGACAGTTTTACTTCGTTTATTTTGAGAAAATGCCCACTAAATTCCCAATTCTGAGTAACCATAGTTTGTCTGTCAGCTGTTGTTTCAAGTAAAAGTGGTGTTCCATGAAAAAAGCCACTAGTTCAGCTCCCAACGCAGACACAGGTGCTTTTCTGGGACAACAACTGTACCTGGGTGTGCAGTGGAGTGCTTTATGCATGCTTCCCTTTTGTCATGCAGAATGTTAAACAGGCAAGCATTCAAGGTTCAGGGTTTAATAAAATTAGTACATTTTACTGCTTAATCAAGGACATTTTAAAGTAGAACTTGCACTTCTGTTTTAATTTTTATTTATTTGTTAAAGATTTTATTTATTTATTTGAGAAAGAGAGAGAGAAAGCACAAGCAGGGGCAAATGCAGAAACAGACTCCCCGCTGAACAAGGAGCCCGATGCGGGGCTCGATCCCAGGAGCCTGAGATCATGACCTGAGCCGAAGGCAGATGCTTAACCGACTGAGCTGCCCAGGTGCCCCTGCACTTCTTTTTTTAAACCAGAAGTGCGTAGCACTGAAGACCGCAGTCTGATACGGGGCTACTACCTTGATTCGTGCTAAGGTGCCAACAGCTTTACCCACCATTGCTTTTGTAATTTGTGCAAATGTGAACATAGTGAAAAAGGCAAATAATGTCTTTATATTATTATAAAAATAGTCTGAGCTGAAAGTGTCTCAGGGACTCCCAGGGTCTGGGGACCACACCTTGAGATGACAGTAAAGCACAAGCATCTATGTAATGTACATGTTCTGTCCTCCATGAACTCAACATCTAATTGAACTTGCAGACCAGCTGACAAGAAGCAGGATGAGGGAAGAGTTTATAGGCATATATAAGTTATTGGTAATATTTTAGTTCTTGTTTTGCTCATGCGTGCGTGGAGGTTGGTTATATTATAAATCTGTGCTGTCTACTGGCCACATGTGACTACTGATGACTTGAAATGTAACTAGATCTAATTACGATTTTCTGTAAATGTAATATATGTACCAGATCTTGCAGGCTTCATATAGAAAAAATGAATGTAAATATCTGATTAATAATGTTTATATTTATTATATGTTGAAGTGATAATCTTTTGGATATATTAGGTTAAATAAAATACATTATTAAAATTAATTTCCTCTGTTATTTTATACTGTTGAAAATGGAGCTGCTAGAAAATTGAAAACTATATATGCAGTTTCCATTATATTTCTACTCGGCAGTACCGTTATAGATAAATATATACACAGATAAAATTAAAAACTGATTATAAAACAGGGTCAAACGTAGACCAGTGATGATAATGCATTACAAACCAAGGATTATTTTTCAACCGATTCTGTGCATATGAGGTCATGGGCAAAAGATAACTTTATTTAAACGGGGTAATGAAGGTTATCAAAATCGTTTGATAAAGATTCAGGTTGCTAAGGGAACACAGAGGAGGGGCAGTCAACCCAGTCTTGGGAAGATCACAGGAAAATCTCTTCCCAGAGAAAGAAATGTCTCAGCTGCAACTAAAGGAAAATCAGAAAATTTTCAGCCCGCTTGGAAAACTCCAAAATTGATAGGGGCTATTGTAATACTGTTACATCACCACCTGCTGCTATTTACATAAAACCCGTTTTCCCCAAGGCACTTCTATTTAAAGGGGAGGTTTATTTTACTTCCCTGCATTTCTCAAAAGAATCATGAATTTAAAATTGTATATTTTAAAATCTGGGAAACATCCCGGCTCGTACTAAGAGATACTTTGGAATTACTATTTAGTTTTTATAGACACACGTGGGGTTTTGCTTATCCACATCTTGCCAAAAATGTGACCTTTCGCATCCAAGATAGTAAAAACCTGAGTCCAGAATACATCAAACTGCACATGGCTCTCAGCAAGAGGGAAAGTAAAAAAATAAAAGCCTGCCAAGACATAAAAATGATATTACGGTTCATTCTGCAATGACATTATATCGATATTATGGTGAATGCCAGACTGAGCCGTGGGATCCCAGGGTGTCAGGACCTTGATCATTAGCGCTCTTCCAGCCTAATCGCTATCATGTTGATTGAGAGAATGGGCCCCGGTGAATAGTGGAGACAGGATTTAGACTGGTGTTTGGATCTCTAACTTGACCTCTCCTCTCCTTCTCCTTAGATGAAAAACGTGTGTGAGGTCCTCCAGCTTTCAAAAACCTGGAGACTAGAACAACTTCAGTAAGAAGACAGCATCTTCAAACCCTAAACCAACTACCCGAGCTCCCCAAGTCTCCTTCATAACCCTCTCAGGCAGCTCCCCGCAAACATGGTCCTCATGCCCTGTGCTTCTTGATGCTCCACTGGAGTGTAGGTGCTTCGAAAACTGGGGCCTCATCTGCTCTGTTTGTGCCTGGAGCTTCCATGCCAAGGAAAATGGCATACAGGAGGGGCTCCAAGAGTGGGGTTGCTGTTACACATGTTGTGTAGCTCACCTGCAGGGTCTTTCTTGACGGGAAATCTACACAGAAATTGTCCCGTTGAGCGTCATTGAATGATGATGTGTCCACTTGCCGCAGATGCTCTTCGCCCAGGAGGCTAAGAGAGGACAAGACTGGGTAACAAGCCTCTAGGAGTTAAGCTGCCCACAACACGGGAAGTGCAGGAGCTCTCTCCCAACCACTCCTGCCTTTTGCCTCGAGATAACTTCCATGGACTCAGTGCCTCCCCTGCTGCGCTGGGCACTTCACAAACATCATATCCAGTCCTTACAACAACCCTGCAAGATGGTGGTTATTAACATTATCATTGGGCGCCTGGGTGGCTCAGTTGGTTAAGCGACTGCCTTTGGGTCAGGTCATGATCCTGGAGTCCCGGGATCGAGTCCCACATTGGGCTCCCTCCTCAGCGGGGGGGTCTGCTTCTCCCTCTGACCCTCTTCCCTCTCGTGCTCTCTGTCTCTCATTCTCTCTCTCTCAAATAAAAAAAATCTTAAAAAAAACAACAACATTATCATCATCTCCATCTTCTCCATCTTACAAATGAGAAAACTGAGGCTGCACGCACAAGTCCATGCTGTTAGGATTAATGGGCTTAGCTGGGATCTGAACCCTGCTCCATTCACCCCGAAGTCTGGCTTTCCTCTTCCATCCATAGGGAGTCTGGTCTTAGGTTCTGGAATGCCAGCAGCTGGAGGAGGAGAATAAGTGTGTGTGTTTGGCACCTGGAAGAAAGTGAAAGTGAACAGCAAGTACTACCTGTGGCTTTTACTACTTCCTGAGCATTTGCCACTGCCGGCCCTACACCAAACATGTTCCTGGGGTATCTCAATTACCCGTGGATAAGAGATCTATGGAGAAAGGAATCTCAGGCTTGAAGAAGTCACAGACCTTACAATTTTGTGCCAGGTCTTGATGCTAGCGAGTGGCAGAACTAGAGTACAGACCCTCCTGAATCCTAGGTCCATACTCCCTTCTTAAAAAAGTAACTTTTTGGAGCAGAAGGAACCCTCAAGCATGGTAGGAATGCAAACTGGTACAGTCACTGGCGAAGACAGTATGGAGGTTCCTCAAAAAGTCAAAAATAGAATATCCTATTGTACTACTTACTGTTTACCCAAAGATACAAAAACACTAATTCAAAGAGATACATGCACCCCTATATTTATAGCTGCATTATCTACAATAGTCGAATTATGGAAGCAGTCCAGTGTGCACTGACTGATAAATAGATAAAGAAAGTGTGGTATATATATAATGGAATATTACTAGGCCATAAAGAAGAATGAAATCCTGACCTTTGCAATGACATGGGTGGAACTAGAGGGTATTATGTTCAGCAAAATAAGTCAGTCACAGAAAGACAAACACCAGAAAGTTTCACTCATATGTGGAATTTAAGAAACAAAACAAACGAGCATAGGGGGAGAAAAGAGAGAGAGGCAAACTAAGAGACTCTGAACTATAGAGAACAAACTGATGGTTATCAGAAGGGAGGTGGGTGGGGAGATGGGTGAGATAGGTGATGGGGATTAAGGAGCGCACTTGTGATGAGCACTGGGTGATGAATGGAAGTGTTGAATCCCTATATTGTACGCCTGAAACTAGCATTACACTGTGTGTTCACTAACTGGAACTTAGATAAAAACTTAAAAAAATAAAAAAGTAACTTTTATTTGAACAGGCACTATATCCATGTGGTTCGAGAACATCAAAAGATATTCAAAGGGGGGCGCCTGGGTGGCTCAGTCGTTAAGCATCTGCCTTCGGCTCAGGTCATGATCCCAGAGTCCTGGGATCGAGCCCCACATCGGGCTCTCTGCTCAGCGGTGAGTCTGCTTCTCCCTCTCCCACTCACCCTGCTGTGTTCCCTCTCTCACTGTCTCTCTCTGTCAAATAAATAAATAAAATCTTAAAAAAAAAAAGATATTCAAAGATATGCAATTAGAAAGTTTGCTCCTATCTGTGTCAGCACCACGCCCTCTCCTCCTGCAGTAACCACTCTCATTAGATTCTCATGTATCTTTCCAATGCTGCTTTCTTCTCCAATGAGAAGAAAAGCAAATACAAATACAAATACAAATACAAGTTCTTATTTCCTGCCATTTCATACATACACAGAAGGTAGCATATTATGCATCCCCAAATTTTGCTGTTTTCATTTAATGGAATATAAAAGTAACTAACGGTTATATGGTACCTCTCTGCTGTGTGCCAGACCCAGTTTTAAGCATTTGATGATTATTAACTTACTTAACACTCTCATCAACCCTATGTGGTAAGAACTATAATTATCTCCGTTTTATAGATAATATTGAGACAGAGAAGTTAAGTGACTGGCCTAAGATCACACAGCTAGGAGGATGTGGAGCCAGGCTTCAGACCCGGGTAGTCTGGCTCCAGAGTCTGTGTTCTTAACCTCTGCCAGAGCTGCCTTTCTCATATTACATATGAAGATACATCATGAGTATATAATATAGATCACATATTATAAAAAATCTATTCTCTTTCATATAATATGAATTATATATCTCTGTTTCTAGTGTTAAATGTCTACTATATCAGTAGAGGGTTCTCCCACTTTTTAAATATCTGTACAGTATTCCATTATGCCAACATACTGTAATTCATTTAACCAGTCTCCTACTGATGGATATTTTGGTTATTTCTAAATCTTTTGCTATAATATATAGCATATATATATATATATGAATATATGATATATGCTTATATGTAACATACAATTATAATACGTAATTCAAATACAAATTAATACAGAATTATAATGATATAAATGTATAACAAATATCAAGCACATGTTTATTTCCTATGTGTGCAGTCTCTCTGCGGGAGAAATCCCAGAAGTGGGATTACTGAATGGAAGGCTATATGCATTTGTAATTTTGGTAGATAGCACCAAATTGCCTTCCAAAGAACGTGTACCCTTTCCCATTGCCCCGGCCATGGACCAAGGTGCCTGTTCGTCCATGGCTGCACTCACACAGCGCCCGGTCATGACGCTTGTACCCCACTGTCTCTGGAGAGCAAAGTGGTTTGATGGCCGTGTGAATCCAAGGAAAGCTAAGTTGCATAAGAAAAGGTCAAAACCTGACCTCAGTCAAACGTTGGCCACACGTACTACAAACCAGAAGCAAAACACAGGGTGCTTGGTTACGTTCCCCAAGGGAAACAGTAAAGAGACCCGTGTGCCCATGATGGAGTTCCCATTCTGAAGAGCCTCGGTTTCTAAACTGTCCTTTCCTCTGCAGAGAGAGGAATTCCTGGAAATGTCACTGGATTCGGAACAGAGACAAGAAGCATGCTATCTTTGACTTCTTCTTCTTCTTTTTTTTTTTTTTTTTTAAGATTTTATTTATTTATTTGACAGAGAGATAGAGAGCACAGATAGGCAGAGTGGCAGGCAGAGGGAGAGGGAGAAGGAGACTCCCCCGTTGAGCAGGGAGCCCGACGTGGGGCTCGATCCCAGGATCCTGGGATCATGACCTGAGCCGAAGGCAGATGCCTAGCTGACTGAGCCACCCAGGTGCCCTGGAAGTGTGCTATCTTCTAAGTGAGGAGGAGGAAGAGCTGCTGGTCTGGGCTTCCCAAAGCCTTTTGAGCTGACATGGGATAATAATTGCCTTTTCTGGTTCCAATTCTGGTGACCTGGTTGAATGTGAATTTCTGGGAGCTGAGACTTCCCAATGAACTCCACAGGAGCTCAAGATGAGGGTATGGAGTGTCCACAGGCTTTCAACCAAACACGTGGAGCTGGGGAGGCAATCCTGGTGATTTTGTTTTTTTCTTAATTCTTTTGGAGGTAATTTTTTCCAGATTTTTAATAGGGAGCATATATTACTTTTACAATCAGGAAAATAAATAAAGGTCATTAAAACTAAAACAATTCTTTCTTTTTTTGTTTTTTTGTTTTCTCCTCCAAAACAATTCTTTCAAAACAGGCCAGCAGCCTTCTATGTGGTGAGATTCAAGAGCCCCGGGAAGTTCCTGGCTACCCCCAGGCCCTTCATCAGCTTTATAGCTCCTAGGAATATTGCAGACGCAAATCCTCTCGAAAATGAGCTCACCTCATCTTTTAGCCATTCCTTCCTAAATCTGGCTCCAGCAATCAGCTGCTTACTGGAATGTGCAGGTCCAGTAGGGGTTTGGGTGGAGAAGGCAGAGACACTGCAGGCCTGAAGGGGAAGGGGGCACCGGGAGGCAGGTGAGAGGTGGATAGAGCTGACCGCATGGATAGGAGTGAAAAGCCAGTGATGTGGCACCACCGGCATTCTTCTCTAGCTTCTCCAGACCGTCTACAGCCAGTCCTGTATATCACAACTGAAAACAGGGGCGCCTGGGTGGCTCAGTCGGTTAAGCGTCTGCCTTCGGCTCAGGTCATGATCTCAGGGTCCTGGGATGGAGCCCCGAGTCGGGCTCCCTGCTCAGTGGGAAGCCTGCTTCTCCCTCTCACTCTGCCTCTCCCCCCGTTTGTGCTTTCTTGCTCTCTCTCAAATAAATAAATAAAATCTTTAAAAAAAAGAAAAAAAGAAAATAATCCAGAAGAGAAAATCTTAATTGAAAATGGATTAGTGAACCCCCATTGCTGGTAGGAGTAACAATCAATCCAACCTGTAGGGAAGTTTGGAAACACAGAGAAAGATTGTAACAATGTACTTCTATTCTTGGGAATTTACCCTGACGACATAACTTAAAATATGCAAAGAGTTGTTTACCGAAAGATAATTACAGCTAAATTATTAATAAATCTGAAAAATAAGACATAACTTAAATGCCCAATAATAGGGAATTAATTATATAAATTAGGGGACGTACACACAATGCAATATTATGCAGCCATTAAAGAGTTTAAGTTATAGTTTTAAATGGGAAGCAATGTGCAAAAGTGATTTACTTTATGATTAAAATTATGCAAAAATATGCATAAAAAGAAGACTATAAGGAATGGTACTGAAATGTTAAATGTTAGTCTTTGTGTGGTTGGGAATATGCAATGTTTATTTTTTCTTTCTAATTTTCTATGAGTACAAATATTTAAAAATTTAAACACTATACTTCTGTAAAAACATTGATAGATTACAGATTTAGCTTAGATGTATATATAGTGTGTGGCATGATTAATTGTACCTCAATGTATGTACATGATTAATATAACTGTGTGTGTGTAAAAGTGGGCTAATTTTCTGCATCACCAGTGAACTCACTAACGGTTGACTGAGTTCAGTATATAGTCACTGAAGTCAATACCAGGTGCCAATAAAATGCTTCAAGGGGTCTTATTGGAAGTATTTGAAATAATTGAAGATTTGCTTTAATCAGTATAATTTGCATATGAGCAATAACAGATTCAATAAAACCCTTAATTTTTTCTTTCCTGCTAAGTAGGTTAGACCAACTCCTCCAAATTCCATTTAGGCTGCTACTTTGCTTGGCAAAATATACACTCATAGAAGACTTATAGGTGAGTTTCACACTGGACCAGACCAGCTGCGGTTAGATAATCAAGATTAGTAAGATTTTATTGTTTATATACATGTACTTTTTCTAAAACTTACTAAACTTGAATTTTTCGTAGGGTAGGGACAGGACATCCAATTCTATAATCTGTACACCTTACATTTTGTTAATTATGTTTGGTAGCATTTGCTAATGGCTTTGTAAGTGAGATCTTACCTCTCTAGGTTTCCCTGGAAGGCTAGGATTTGACCTTGTTTGAACTGATTTCAACCAATGGCCCAATGCAAGGCTGTACTTGGGATTTATTAGCTGCTAAAATGAAAAAATAAAATAAAATAAAAGGGTCAAGAACATGCTCCAGAACACAGCTCCCTTACAGAGTCAGAAAAGTAACAGTTCGGGGTTATTTACTGTTCCCATGCTACTTATCAGGTGCTGTCTAGGTGGAACAGGAATGCAAACACGAATCAGACGTGGTTCTTGCCCTCGGACCATTGTTGCTTACAAACTCTAGTATGCTACCTTGTGCAGGGCGCCCCAGTTAGTCAAGTGAGCTCCATAGGAGACAATAGGGAGAAGTAAGGACTGTGGCAAGTTGGAGAGGGCTCCCCAGGTTGAAAAGCTTTGGTCTAATCTTTTTTTTTTTTTTTTTAAGATTTATTTTTATTTACTTAAGAGAGAGCTAGCGAGGGGAGGGGCAGAGGGAGAGGGAGAGAGAGAATCTCTAGCAGACTTCCTGCTGAGCGGGGAGCCTGATGTAGGGCTAGATCTCATGACCCTGAGATCATGACCTGAGCTGAAATCAAGAGCTGGAAACCCAGCCAACTGAGCCACTCATGTGCCGCATGGTTGAGTCTTATCATTAGGCCCTCTGAATTTCAAAACAGGTTATCAAAATGGACTTTCCCATAAAATCTCCAGATTTTAAAGATGTTGTCAACTAAAGTTTTTAAAAACATTGTGACTTTCTTGTGATGAGCACTGGGTGTTGTATGTAAGTGATGAATCACTGAATTCTACTCCTGAAACCAATATTGCACTGTATGTTCACTAACTAGAATTTAACTAAAAATTAAAAAAAAAAAAACAATAAAAACATTGTGACTTTGAATCAAACAAAAAAATTCCACTGGACCACATTAGGTGTGTGGGTCCCATAGTTTAACTTCTGAGAAACAGTCCTGTTGGATGACAAAACACTTTAGAGTGTGCCTAGTTGCAAAGTGATAATACTTATCTCACAGGCTTATTGAAAATATTAAAAAAGATACTGGGTATGAAGTACTTGGCAAATGACTGTTCGTAATTGTGATAAATTGATAAAATTCGTGTGTCAAAGATAGAGGTAATGAGAAGATGGAATGGGGCACCTGGGTGGCTCAGTTGGTTGAGTGTCTGCCTTCAGCTCAGGTCATGATCCCGGGGTCCTGGGATTGAGTCCCGCATCGGGCTTCTTACTCAGCAGGGAGCCTGCTTCTCCCTCTCCCTCTCCCTGCCACTCCCTCTGCTTGTGCACTCTCTCTCTCTCTCTTTCTCTCTCTCTGTCAAATAAATAAATAAAATTTTTTTAAAAATGAGAAGATGGAACGACAGACTGGGTTAGGAAAAGTCAGAGAGAGTTTCCCAGAGGTGGTGATGCGTGAGCATTGATTTTTGTAACAGCCTTATTGAGAGAGAATTCATATACCATGCAATTCACTCATTTAAAGTACACTGTTGAATGGCTTTCAGTATCTTCATAGAGTTGTACAGCCACCACAATCAATTTTAAAACACTTTCATTCCTCTACAAAGTAATTCCATACTGGTTAGTAGGCACTTCCCCTGCCCCAACCCTTCCAGACCTAGGCAACCCTAATGTACTCTCTGTCTCTATAGATTTACCTATTCTAGCCACTTAATGTAAATGGAATGGTGTAGGGGCGCCTGGCTGGCCCAGTTGGTAGAGCATGAGACTCTTGATCTCAGGGTCATGAGTTTGAGCCCCACGAATGTGGAGATTATCAAAAAAAGGGAAGAAAATTAAACGGAAAGAAAGAAAAAGAGAATTAGGGAGGATATTTTGTGTTTTGAGCAAAACCATTTATAAAATAAAAAGGTGTACGCAGGAAACTTGACATGGTTCTGTATGGAGAAAGTGGTGGGAAATAAAGCTACAGAAGAAAGAGTTCAGGCCATGGGGGGGCTTGTTGGTCTAGACGTTCTTCTGGAAGTACTAGTGAGCCACTGATGGCCAAAAGCAAGGCAGGAGCAAGATCATTCCAGAGGCCTTGGGGAGGGCGGATTTGGTTTCACAACTGGGCTCCTACTTGGCAGGCAGCTCTGATCAACATCTTGCTACCTGCAGAGAATTCTGCTCTTCAGAGCTATCCACATTAAATATTTGGACTGGCTTCTTGCAACCAAAATAATGTAATATAGAGTTGTGATATGCGATATATTTATAATATGGAAGGGAGTTTTAAGATAAACCCTTTTGTCGTCTTAAAAGACATTGCAAAGTTGGGTGTGGGTTATTTATGTTGGTACCAAAATGTGTTTGGATTAAGTTTTCGAAAGTGTTTGTGCCAATTTGCTTCAATTCTTCTTTTTTTTTTCTGCAGTAAAAAAAAATATTCATTTTAACCAATCAGAAGTATACCAAGATTGTGATTGAAATGGAGAAGATGACTCATGATTTGAACTTGAGTCTTCTGAAATTAAAATTCCTTCTGCACTGGTAGCTCATCACAATAGGACATTCAGAGGGTGCTCCTTGTTTATTCCAGGTTGGAGGACAAGAACCTGAATTGAGATGTTGTCATTCAGAATGAGTATTATTTGTCCCTATGCTATGGGAATTACTAGGCATTAATAAGAATGCTGTTATGTATTTCTTCTTTCAAAGATGTTAATATTGGGCTATGGTTGATTCTCCTCTGAGTTTTATTTAATACATTTTCCACTCCTTTTCAGTTAAGGGCCTTCAGAAATAAGATTTCTCTGTGCTGATTCCAAATTGAATTTAAATCTATTAAAACGGCTTATAGTTGCTTTTTTAATTTCCTACTTCTCTTAGTAAACAGAAGAGGAGCAATATGAAAGGACTTGGAAAAGTTGTATAAAGCGTTCTAGTTTCCATTCACTAGCATGTAATTTGTTGGATTTGCTTCCTCTCTTTTGAAGTTAAATACAAGTTGGGAAAGTTTAAAAAGCTATCAGTATGTATTCAGTCCGTGAATATGTATTGAATACCCACTGTGTGTCAGACAGGATGGAAGGGTTGGCCCCCCAAACATGATCAAGATACCATGATCACGATAAAAGTCCCTACTGCAGGCGACGAGAAACAGACAAATGGCTCTTCCAGGAGCCGGAAGGGGGCGGGGCTCGGGAGCAGCACTGCTGAAGTGCATGGGGTGGAGTCTACTTTCATGGGTGATTTAATGGCTTGTGCAGAAAGGGGGCCTATGATTGAATATGTTGGGAAGCCCTGGTTTAAGCAAAATCAAAAGGGCAGTGTAGTGCGATAGCTAAGAGTATCTGTGTTCAAAGCCTGGATCTTTCACTTACCTATTGAGTGATTTAGGTCAAATTAATTAACCCTAGAGTTTCCTTATCTGTAAAATCAATGTATTCTGTAGAGTAAGTAGTGAGGGTTAAATAAGACCTGATCCAGAGTAAGCTCTTGGTAATGATTATTCTTCCAGTGTAGGACTTCTCAGAACCCAAAGTGTTAATATACCTTCGAAATTGGAAAGAGAGACTGATGGGGGAAGGGGGAGGGAGAGAAAAATCAGGCAACTTCTCCTCCAAAACAGAACCTTTTTTTTTTTTTTTGGTGGGGGATAGCGCATCTCAAGGAGCTAGTGTTGTAAGGAACTCATTTTGAAAGCCCTAGGACAGGGAGATGAGAGGCAAAAAAGACAACAGTTGGGCTGGGCCTCGTGAGATAGGAATGACTTGGTCAAATCAAGATGGGGTACACGGTGTTCTAGGCAGAGCAGAGCAAAAACAGAGCAGAGCAAAAGTTATTAACATTGAGGGCAGCAAAAATATTTTGTAGAAGATATATTTATTCATAGGGGAAAAAATGGAGTTGATGGAAAGGATCCAAGCCAAGTGACTATAGTAGACAGCTACTGTTTTGACCTGCCAGAATCCATTCCCCCTTCTTCAGGAAACAGCATCAGAATTCCCCTGGCGTCCCACCGGAGGTGGGGACACCGTGAAGCTCCTGAAACTTCAGCTTCCAAGCCTGTCATTTGTACAGTCCCCTTCCAAGGCCCGTGAGGGGCCCCAGCAACTCGTTCCCAAGTCACGCATGTTGTAAAATGTGTACAAATGACATATTTTACCTGCAGTTGGTTCAGACCACGGTCTCTTTCCCTTCTGACCTTCCTCATTCCCACGTCCCCTTGTGTTCGAGGTAGACGAAGAGCTGTAGGTGTATTTTTGCACCCAGTTAAGGGGAAGTTGGGAATACATTTAGCTTGTGTTTCAATGGACGTATTTTTGTGGTTCATGGTCAGTTATAGTTCTGTGTTTGCTCGCACCCTCATGTGATCCCTGGCTCTCAGGACGACTCCTCCTGCCCACTGTGGAGGCTGATGCCAGACAAGAGGACACTGACATGTCCAATGATTGATGAATGGATCAAGACAAGGCGGGATATATATACAATGGAATATCATTCCATCTTCCAAAAGAATGAACTCTTGCCATGTGCAATGATGTGGATGGAGCTAGAGAGTATTATGCTAAGCAAAATAAGTCAGTCAAAGACAAATACCATATGTTTTCACTCATATGTGGAATTTAAGAAACAAAACAAATGAGCAAAGCAAAAAAAGAGAGAGAGACAAACCAAGGAACAGACTCTGAACTATAGAGAACAAACTGATGGTTGCCAGAGGGGAGGTGGGTGGGGGGACGGGTGAAATAGGTGATGGGGATTAGGGAGGGTGCTGTGATGAGCACCAGGTATTGAGTGGAAGTGTTGAATCACTATATTGTACACCTGAAACCAATATAATACTGTATGTTAACTAATTGGAATTAAAATTAAAAAAAAAGACACTGAGGGGCATCTGGGTGGCTGTCGGTTAAGCGTCTGCCTTCGGCTCAGGTCATGATCCCAGGGTCCTGGGATCAAGCCCTGCATTGGGCTTCTCCCTCTGCCCCTCCCCCCACTCGTGCTCTCTCTCTCTCTCTTTCTCTCTCTCTCTCAAATACATAAATAAAATCTTTAAAAAAAAGGGACACTGACAGCAACTGGTAGTGAGTGTCAAAATTCAGAGTATTCAAGATGAGTCAAGTTTGGACAAGAAAACTTGATATGTCTTGAAACCATCCAGCTCATATGTACAAGAAATTTGAGAGAAGTCCCAAATTTGGCAATAATCATAAAAATACACAGAAAATCACCAATAACACACTGTGAAGCTAAAAGAACATTTTAAAACTATCAGTAATAAAAAAAACCCCAAATATTGATCAACCATGGTAGAAGTAGGACTGAATTATCTTTCTATTCTTTTTAAAAAATGATATTTTGAAGTCATTATTGTATGAAGAAGTGATCGAAGAGTATTCAGTCAAAAATTACAGGGGACAAAAACAATTACAGAGCTATGTAAGGAAGGATTTTGTGATGATTGTGATATCTCTCAGCTTTTTGGGTTTTGGGATTTATTATTTCTTTTCCCGTTTGAATATTTTTTTCACTATCTAATTTTGAATTCGTATTTTGTCTTCTTTTTCTTTAAAAAAAATTTTTTTTTTTAGATTTTTTATTTATTTGACAGAGAGAGACACAGCGAGAGAGGGAACACAAGCAGGGGGAGTGGGAGAGGGAGAAGCAGGCTTCCCGCCGAGCAGGGAACCCGATGCAGGGCTCGATCCCAGGACCCTGAGATCATGACCTGAGCCAAAGGCAGATGCTTAACGACTGAGCCACCCAGGCACCCCTAAAAAAAATTTTTTTAAAGATTTTATTTATTTGACAAAGCACAAGCAGGGGGAGGGGCAGGCAGAGGGAAAGGGAGAAGCAAGCTCCCTACTGAGTAAGGAGCCCACTGGGGGGCTCGATCCCAGGACTCTGAGATCAGGGCCTGAGCCAAAGGTAGATGCTTAACTGACTGAGCCACCCAGGTGCCCCTTGTCTTTTTTTCTTAAAAAGCTCCCCACGCCTCCACCCCGCAGCTGAAATAGTGTTAGAGCTCATATAACTTGATCTGCCTTTGAGAACAACCCTTCTTATCACACTCACCGCATTACATTCAGGTGGAGCCTATTCCATCCCAGACTCTAGGACAGGCTTTTCCAGGCTAGCCAATAGATCATTGCCTGTAGCTGTTCAGAGAATGGTTCAGGTTCAAAGCTTCAGGGTCATGTGACCCAATCAGAACCGGAGACTCTGTTCTGGGGCTTGTGTTGGGAAGTGGGTTAGTTGGGAAGCAGATCCTCCCCTAACAAGTGCAGAGCATGGAGGTTTCATACCATATGTCTAAAAATGATGAAGTCATGGAAATCTCATTTTTAGGTGGATTCCACATACATAGGAAATTAATTTGATCGTCTCCTGTTAAAAAATAAATAAAAATAAAAATGATGAAGTTATATATCAAGGTACCAAGTTGGTTATTAAGATATATTCTGTCCTTCCACTGTGACAAATATATCTTTATAATGACCAAATTAAAACATGTTTAAAGCTATAATTTTTATATGATTGAAAATTGTCAAATATTCAAAGACAAATGAATTAAAAAAATATTTTGAGCATGATTGGGCATTCTGTTAGTGGTCTGGTGATGATTAGATGAGTAATAAAATAAACATATATATATATGCCATTAATTATTATGTATTTATTCCATACAGTTTATTTTTCTTTCATTATGTCAGCAAAAATCACTTATAATTAATGTTTTCACATAATTTATGTTCTATTGTAGCAATGATCTAATGGATTAAAAAAGTGAAATTTGAATATGTTTTCACCAAAAAATATAGAATTAAGATAATATGAATTTTAAGAAATTAGCAATATATATTTGAATATTTTCAAGCAGTTATTTGGCTTTTAAGATTTTAAACACCTATAAAAAGAAAATTAAAAATAACATTATACATATTATGTATACACATACATACATAAAAATACATATTATAGTTAATTAATATAAAAATTATATCAAAGATGTATAAATATTGCTTAAATTTTAAATTACTTTTGGAATTTTAATTAAATCTTATTAAATTTTAAAAAACCTACTCACAATTCTAGTGTCCAGCAGTCTAGTTGCACTGTGTTAAATTACGATCCCATTTTGTGCATGTAACCATCTAGACCCATGTGTAAAAACTTGAGTACTATGAATTGTTTAACATGGTAGAATGTTTTTCAGCTGCCATGTGCAAACATTGCAAATACCTCTCTAATTGTTGGCTTTCTTTGTAACTATAAATTGGGACATGAAGAAATGCAAGAAAAAAGAATGCTGGACATGTCTGGGAATTAATACTTCATTTGCAAGATTTGTTGCATTCATACCAGTTGAAAGAAAGCATTTGACAAATAAATTAACTTGTCTTTTCTCTTACTTAAACTCTTCCTCCTCTTCAGTCCTCCCCACACTCCCAAGCAGTGTCCCTCTCTGACCATGTCAGGACAACCCACAAAATTTCATGGCATTCAGATGCAGTTAATTTGAAGAAATAGAACAAGAGTTGGGGAGATGTATTTCCCTGGGGCCTAAACGTTGTTATGCACAGGAAGGATACTTAGAATGTTCTTTACTGAATATAGATGTACGTATGCGTGTCTGGGACCTCTTGCCTCTGGGAGAAAGATGGGGCTGGGTGACCACCCTTGAACTGCTACCCAGATTTCCTGGGGCTGTGTCGCCTAGATTCACTTGTCCCCAGGGCCTTGACGGTGGAGATGGGGAGAGCTGTTAAGTTCGGGAGGTGATCTTCCCCTCACTCTCACTACTCTCAAACGCTGTTTTCTCCTTTCTCTCTCAGGGATGATTTGTATCTCTTTAACCGTTTCAGTATTTAGACAGACTTTGACTTCAGCCAGCTTTCTGATTCCTCGGTGGCAGGAGAGGAGACAATCCCCAAGGCAAGGAATTGTGAAGGGTGTGGGCATCTGCTGAAAATAGCAAGAGGGAAGGTTAAAGGAAAAACAAACTAATGTCTCAGTAAATTATCCTGGCTACCTGCTTCCCCTGTGGTGGGAAGTTGGGTTTCAATGTAACCTGAATGACAGGTAATGTTACCTCAATGGCCCCTGAATGACAATGGGGGGCCATTCTGGAAATGGCGTTGGAAAAGCAGAAACGGCTATTTGAGGGATCGCCTGCAGGTCCCACCACCTGAAAGTGAACAGCTGACAGGGCGCGGGTGCAGCCGAGATCAGGAGGTCCTCATTCACCCCACCCCGGAGCAGTGCAGAGCCACACTCTGGCTCCAGGAACTAACTAGCCAGATTGTGTGTTAGTAAGCCCGGTGTGAACAGGGGGGACGCTTTGCATCAGACTGAGCAGGCATAATTACAATATGGGTTAGAAGAGTGGTAAAAAAAAAAAAAAATTAGGCCCAGAGGAAAAAATATCAAAAGTAAATTGTAATTTTATGCTGTGAGCTAATTGGAAGCTTTAAATGGCAATTGAAATTCTTTCTGGGCCTCGGGGAGATGAGGGGGCCTTCTTCAGGATGTTTGAACTTAATTACCAGGTGCAGCAAGAGCGGAATGGATTTTGTAAAATTACTTAAAATAATCATGTTGGGTACCAGAAATGGTTATATTTATCTAAAGGCCTTAGCATACCTTTCAAGTTGAAAGATAATTTATATCATTGGAAATTTAGTGGAATTTTAATGAGATTACAGATGAGTGGGAGAATATTTGAAAAATGGGCTCTGTACCCTGTCAGAAATTCATTTGGGTTTAAAAATGTATATGGATACTTCGTTCGTGGTATACTGGCAAACTGGCAGCAGGCTGCTTTTATATTCTTAAAAATATTTTTAAAAGGTAAAAGTAATATAATAATATTACAAAGTTTTAGCAAAAAAAAATTCATCCATAATCTTACCAAGAACTCATCTTTTTATAATCCTTTGTGGGCATATGGTTTTCATATTGTTATGCAATTTTTTATCATGCTCCTTTTCTCCCTTATTATAAAATAAGTTTTTTCTTATGTTGCTACATATCCCACATTTTAATTTAAAATTTTAGTGGTTACATGGTATTCCTTCTAGGAGATGGGCCAAAATTTACTTAACTCTTGTCTGTAAGCTAAAACATTTAGATTTTCCCCAATTTTTACCATTAGAAATAAAAATGCAATAAACATATTCATGTGGAAAGTGGCCCTCCTTCATCTCTTGTCCTGGTTCCAGACTTTGAATTACTTCTAAGAAGTGGGATTAATGGGTAAAAGGGCATAGGACATTTTCTTGGCTCTGAATATATATTGTTAAATTACTTTACAAAAGCCTCCTTCCAATGAAATAAAATGCTACAGTGTATCAGACCAGCACATCCATTGTACTCATCAGCATTTTGTCTTTCTTTTCTCTCTCTAATTTAGTAACAGCCATCTTTTAACTTATGTTTCTTTAATTGTGAGCAGCACGAAATGTTTTTCTTATGTTTGGATTTTCTTCTCTTTTGTATTTAGGACTTAAAGATTAACCCATCTCATGTGAACTTAAATTCAACTGATGACAAATTTGTTACAAGTTTTTGAAAATTTGTTAGAAGAAAGTAATTATACTCCTAACTTAAGTGAACAAAAATTTTAGTTATATTTGAATTAAAAATGGAATGTTTCTAATGTAGTTTATTTACTACTTTTTCTCTGGCTTTCTCTGGTAACTGTTTTCTCTGGTTACCTCAATCTTAACCTAATTTCCTTCAAAATTTAATAAGAACTTGCTGAAAAGAGTTCCATGATCAAATAAATTCAGACCTAGCCCTCAAGGAGGTTGTCGGTAAAAAGAAGATCCTTTCCCCTGATCAGTGCTAAAGGAGCCTTAGATAAACTGAATCATATGATCCCATATTCCTAGCTTGTATGATTCCCAGTCTCTGATCAAAGGGAACCAGACTCCAGTCTCCTCTGGGGGCCCTACAAAGCACATTAGCGTTATCAACAGCTCTGTGAGGACCTCTGCTAAAGAAATCTGTTTACCAGGCCACTTGATCATACTATTTACATTTTTCATGGGTGTGATCATGAGAGGTACCTAGGACCTTCTTCCCTTTGAAAAGAGGCATTTTTTTTCTCTTTTGACTCTGGTTTCCTACCAAAGCCAATTGAAGTAGCAAAGGGGGTGTGGCAGCAGGGATTGTTTATCTGGGTCTTAGAGAGAAGGCTTCATTGCCTTGGGTCCATGTACTCTTGCTCTTCTTGTCATTAAATGATCTACAGTGGTGGTAGTGGTTGAGAATGCTTGGGGGTGCATAAAAACATCCACTGGAGCTTTCAAAGAATGTACTAGAACCTCCAATTATGTTTATTTTTCATCTTATCTTTTGGATATTTCTATCTCTATGGGTGTTTTATAAGTACAGTAGTGTATGTTTACAATAACTAAATGAGTATTGGGGTACATGCTCAAGTTTGATCTAAAATAGCTAAGAATAGGTTGTGAGCTTTAAAGGAAATAAAGGGGATGTATATTCATTAAAAAAATACTTCTTGAGCAAATACTGAGTGTCAAACCTCTTTGGCTTTGAGGATATTATAATAAACAAAGATCCTTACCTTTGAAAGAGGACTCCAACTGCCTCCATTTGACTTCAAACTTTCTAATGAAGTTCTTCCTTCCAACTTATTTCTTAACTCTGGCAAAAGACCCTGCAAGCAAAGTATCCCCTGACGGGACCCCTACCCCCTCAAGCAAGAAGGACTGCCCTGAGCCAGCAACACCTTGCCCATGACAGTGATCACCTGACCTTCACTGCTCACCTGTTTGTACCCACTCACCTTTGTCCCATTTTCCTTGTATAAACCAAGAAGTATTTTCAGTACTTTGGAGACAGACAATAGTCTACTGTCTTCCCGGTGGTGGCCTCACTGAAATAAATACTTTCTTGTTTCACCACTGCTTGTCTCTCTGCCTTTATATTTTGTCGGTGGCGAGTGGCCAAACCCCATCTGTTTGGGACGGGACCCCCGGAACCAGAGGCTCTTATACCCCTGTACCCCAGCTACACCTTCATAGAGAGTTTAAGACTCAAGTCAGAAAAAGAAATTCTGGTACCTCACATGTAATGAATTTAGCTCATCAGACAACAACATTGGGATTTGGCATGAAGAATTCGCCACCCCCAAATATGACTCTTTGGTATAAGGGTTCTTTTAGGCTGATTATTTTTAAGAGACTGCAGACACAGAGAAACTCTGAACACCAAGTAAAAGTTAACCTTTTGCAAAAGACATTTATCTTTATAAGGGAAATCTCCATTTGTAAGGGTATCTCCCTGCCTGCACCAGGAAGAGGAGGATGACCAAATGTTTCAAAACTGATTAATGGAGAAGGCAACTGACATAAATTTGCCTAAGAACCACACCCTAGTTTACCTCGCTTTTCCTGGTAACCTCCTACATAACTGGGCCTTCCTGCCCCTCTTCCAAACATCTTTCTTTTACCTTTAGCTGGAGATGGGGTTTAAGGTGGTGGCTTGGGCCATTTTGGGGAGTTCAGCAGTTTTCCTGGGTATCTCTCATATCCATAGGAGGTGTACGTGTTATTAAACTTCTGCTTGTTTTTCTCCTGTTAATCTTTCTTTTTATTACAGAGGGGGCTCATCCAAGACCTTAGAAGGGTAAAGAGAAAATTATTTTTCCTCCCTTAAGGTTCATACTTTTACCTGGAGTTTTTCGCTCTGCATATATTCATCTCCAAACTGCCAACAGCCAATAGTTCTCATGAAGAATTTGAGACTGCTATTTCCCATCCATCTCTTTCTTCCTATGTCTTTTCTTATTGAGGATATGATGATTCTAAAATCTGCTTTTCAAAACTGGGTGCACTTTGGAGTTAGTCTCGCTAAGAGGTTCATCATTTTTTTTTTTTTTTAATTTTTTTATTGTTATGTTAATCCCCATACATTATATCATTAGTTTTAGATATAGTGTTCCATGATTCATTGTTTGTGCATAACACCCAGTGCTCCATGCAGAACGTGCCCTCCTCAATACCCATCACCAGGCTAACCCATCCTCCCACCCCCCTCCCCTCTACAACCCTCAGTTTGTTTTTCAGAGTCCATTGTCTCTCATGGTTCTTCTCCCCCTCCGATTTCCCCCCCTTCATTCTTCCCCTCCTGCTACATTCTTCTTCTTCTTTTTTTCTTTCTTAACATATATTGCATTATTTGTTTCAGAGGTACAGATCTGAGATTCAACAGTCTTGCACAATTCACAGCGCTTACCAGAACACATACCCTCCCCAGTGTCCATCACCCAGTCACCCCATCCCTCCCACCCCACCCCCCACTCCAGCAACCCTCAGTTTGTTTCCTGAGATTAAGAATTCCTCATATCAGTGAGGTCATATGATACATGTCTTTCTCTGTTTGACTTATTTCGCTCAGCATAATACCCTCCAGTTCCATCCACGTCGTTGCAAATGGCAAGATCTTATTCCTTTTGATGGCTGCATAATATTCCATTGTATATATATACCACGTCTTCTTTATCCATTCATCTGTCAATGGACATCTTGGCTCTTTCCACAGTTTGGCTATTGTGGACATTGCTGCTATAAACATCGGGGTGCACGTAGCCTTTCGGGTCCCTACTTTTGTATCTTTGGGGTAAATACCCAGTAGTGCAATTGCTGGATCATATGGTAGCTCTATTTTCAACTTTTTGAGGAACCTCCATACTGTTTTCCAGAGTGGCTGCACCAGCTTGCATTCCCACCAACAGTGTAGGAGGGTTCCCCTTTCTCCGCATCCCCGCCAACATCTGTCATTTCCTGACTTGTTAATTTTAGCCATTCTGACTGGTGTGAGGTGGTATCTCATTGAGGTTTTGATTTGGATTTCCCTGATGCCGAGCGATATTGAACACTTTTTCATGTGTCTGTTGGCCATTTGGATGTCTTCTTTGGAAAAATGTCTGTTCATGTCTTCTGCCCATTTCTTGATTGGATTCTTTGTTCTTTTGGTGTTGAGTTTGATGAGTTCTTTATAGATTTTGGATACTAGCCCTTTATCTGATATGTCATTTGCAAATATCTTCTCCCATTCTGTCAGTTGTCTTTTGGTTTTGTTGACTGTTTCCTTTGCTTTGCAAAGGCTTTTTATCTTGATGAAGTCCCAATAGTTCATTTTTGCCCTTGCTTCCCTTGCCTTTGGCGATTTTTCTAGGAAGAAGTTGCTGCGGCTGAGGTCGAAGAGGTTGCTGCCTGTGTTCTCCTTTAGGATTTTGATGGACTCCTGTCTCACATTCAGGTCTTTCAACCATTTGGAGTCTATTTTTGTGTGTGGTGTAAGGAAATGGTCCAGTTTCATTCTTCTGCATGTGGCTGTCCAATTTTCCCAACACCATTTGTTGAAGAGACTGTCTTTTTTCCATTGGACATTCTTTCCTGCTTTGTCAAAGATTAGTTGACCATAGAGTTGAGGGTCCATTTCTGGGCTCTCTATTCTGTTCCATTGATCTATGTGTCTGTTTTTGTGCCAGTACCATACTGTCTTGATGATGACAGCTTTGTAGTAGAGCTGGAAGTCTGGAATTGTGATGCCGCCAGCTTTGCTTTTCTTTTTCAACATTCCTCTGGCTATGCGGGGTCTTTTCTGGTTCCATACAAATTTTAGGATTATTTGTTCCATTTCTTTGAAGAAAGTGGATGGTATTTTGATGGGGATTGCATTGAATGTGTAGATTGCTCTAGGTAGGATTGACATCTTCACAATATTTGTTCTTCCAATCCATGAGCACGGAACGTTTTTCCATTTCTTTGTGTCTTCCTCAATTTCTTTCATGAGTATTTTATAGTTTTCTGAGTACAGATCCTTTGCCTCTTTGGTTAGATTTATTCCTAGGTATCTGATGGTTTTGGGTGCAATTGTAAATGGGATCGACTCCTTAATTTCTCTTTCTTCTGACTTGTTGTTGGTGTATAGGAATGCCACTGACTTCTGTGCATTGATTTTATATCCTGCCACTTTACTGAATTCCTGTATGAGTTCTAGCAGTTTTGGGGTGGGGTCTTTGGAATTTTCCACATAAAGTATCATATCATCTGCAAAGAGTGAGAGTTTGACTTCTTCTTTGCCAATTTGGATGCCTTTGATTTCTTTTTGTTGTCTGATTGCTGTGGCTAGGACTTCCAATACTATGTTGAATAGCAGTGGCGATAGTGGACATCCCTGCCGCGTTCCTGACCTTAGGGGGAAAGCTCTCAGTTTTTCCCCATTGAGAATGATATTCGCTGTAGGTTTTTCATAGATGGCTTTTATGATATTGAGGTATGTACCCTCTATCCCTATACTCTGAAGAGTTTTGATCAAGAAAGGATGCTGTACTTTGTCAAATGCTTTTTCTGCATCTATTGAGAGGATCATGTGATTCTTGTTCTTTCTTTTGTTAATGTATTGTATCACGTTGATTGATTTGCGGATGTTGAACCAACCTTGCAGCCCAGGGATAAATCCGACTTGGTCGTGGTGAATAATCCTTTTAATGTACTGTTGGATCCTATTGGCTAGTATTTTGGTGAGAATTTTTGCATCCATGTTCATCAGGGATATTGGTCTGTAATTCTCCTTTTTGATGGGGTCTTTGTCTGGTTTTGGGATCAAGGTAATGCTGGCCTCATAAAATGAGTTTGGAAGTTTTCCTTCCATTTCTATTTTTTGGAACAGTTTCAGAAGGATAGGTATTAATTCTTCTTGAAATGTTTGGTAGAATTCCCCTGGGAAGCCATCTGGCCCTGGGCTTTTGTGTTTTGGGAGATTTTTGATGACTGCTTCTATTGCCTTAGTGGTTATAGGTCTGTTCAGGTTTTCTATTTCTTCCTGGTTCAGTTTTGGTAGTTGATACATCTCTAGGAATGCATCCATTACTTCCAGGTTATCTAGTTTGCTGGCATAGAGTTGCTCATAATATGTTCTTAGAATTGTTTGTATTTCTTTGGTGTTGGTTGTGATCTCTCCTCTTTCATTCATGATTTTGTTGATTTGGGTCATTTCTCTTTTCTTTTTGATAAGTCTGGCCAGGGGCTTATCAATCTTGTTAATTCTTTCAAAGAACCAGCTCCTAGTTTCGTTGATCTGTTCTACTGTTCTTTTGGTTTCTATTTCATTGATTTCTGCTCTGATCTTTATTATTTCTCTTCTCCTGCTGGGTTTAGGCTTTATTTGCTGTTCTTTCTCCAGCTCCTTTAGGTGTAGGGTTAGGTTGTGTACTTGAGACCTTTCTTGTTTCTTGAGAAAGGCTTGTATTGCTATATACTTTCCTCTTAGGACTGCCTTTGCTGTATCCCAAAGATTTTGAATAGTTGTGTTTTCATTTTTATTGGTTTCCATGAATTTTTTTAATTCTTCTTTAATTTCCTGGTTGACCGATTCATTCTTCAGTAGGATGCTCTTTAGCCTCCATGTATTTGAGTTCTTTGCGACTTTCCTCTTGTGATTGAGTTCTAGTTTCAAAGCATTGTGGTCTGAAAATAGGCAGGGGATGATCCCAATCTTCTGGTACCGGTTGAGACCTGATTTATGACCTAGGATGTGATCTATTCTGGAGAATGTTCCGTGGGCACTAGAGAAGAATGTGTATTCCGTTGCTTTGGGATGGAATGTTCTGAATATGTCTGTGAAGTCCATTTGGTCCAGTGTGTCATTTAAAGTCTTTATTTCCTTGTTGATCTTTTGCTTAGACGATCTGTCCATTTCAGTGAGGGGGGTGTTAAAGTCCCCCACTATTATTGTATTGTTGTTGATGTGTTTCTTTGCTTTTGTTATTAATTGCCTTATATAATTGGGTGCTCCCATGTTAGGGGCATAGATATTTACAATTGTTAGATCTTCTTGTTGGATAGACCCTTTAAGTATGATATAGTGTCCTTCCTCATCTCTTATTACAGTCTTTGGTTTAAAATCTAATTTGTCTGATATAAGGATTGCCACCCCAGCTTTCTTTTGGTGTCCATTAGCATGGTAAATGGTTTTCCACCCCCTCACTTTCAATCTGGGGGTGTCTTTGGGTCTAAAATGAGTCTCTTGCAGACAGCATATCGATGGGTCTTGTTTTTTAATCCAATCTGATAGCCTGTGTCTTTTGATTGGGGCATTTAGCCCATTTACATTCAGGGTAACTATTGAAAGATAGGAATTCAGTGCCATTGTATTGCCTGTAAAGTGACTGTTACTGTATATTGTTTGTGTTCCTTTCTGGTCTATGTTGCTTTTAGGCTCTCTCTTCGCTTAGAGGACCCCTTTCAATATTTGTTGTAGGGCTGGTTTCGTGTTTGCAAATTCCTTTAGTTTTTGTTTGTCCTGGAAGCTTTTTATCTCTCCTTCAATTTTCAATGACAGCCTAGCTGGATATAGTATTCTTGGCTGCATATTTTTCTCATTTAGTGCTCTGAATATGTCCTGCCAGTCCTTTCTGGCCTGCCAGGTCTCTGTGGATAAGTCTGTTGCCAATCTAATGTTTCTACCATTGTAGGTTACATATCTCTTCTCCCGAGCTGCTTTCAGGATTTTCTCTTTGTCTCTGAGACTCGTAAGTTTTACTATTAGATGTCGGGGTGTTGACCTATTTTTAGTGATTTTGAGAGGGGTTCTCTGTGCTTCCTGGATTTTGATGCCTGTTTCCTTCCCCAAATTAGGGAAGTTCTCTGCTATAATTTGCTCCATTATACCTTCTGCCCCTCTCTCTCTTTCTTCTTCTTCTGGGATCCCAATTATTCTAATGTTGTTTCGTCTTATGGTATCGTTTATCTCTCGAATTCTGCCCTCGTGATCCAGTAGTTGTTTATCTCTCTTTTTCTCAGCTTCTTTATTTTCCATCATTTGGTCTTCTATCTCACTGATTCTTTCTTCTGCCTCATTTATCCTAGCAGTTAGCGCCCCCATATTTGATTGCACCTCATTAATAGCCTTTTTGATTTCTCCTTGGTTCGATTTTAGTTCTTTTACTTCTCCAGAAAGGGTTTCTCTAATAACTTCCATGTTTTTTTCAAGCCCAGCTAGTATCTTTAAAGTGATGATTCTGAACTCTAGCTCTGACATCGTACTAATGTCCGTATTGAGTAGGTCCCTGGCAGTCGGTACTACCTCTTGTTCTTTTTGTTGAGGTGATTTTTTCCGTCTTGTCATTTTGTGCAGAGGAGAATAGATTAATGAGAGAACAAAATGCTAGCAGGGTAACAACGTCCCCAGAAAATATACTCTAAACAAATCAGAAAAGACGTGAAGCAGTGGGAAAAGAAAGGGAAAGAGAGAAAAAAGAAAAGGAAAGAAAAAAAGAAAAAGATAAAGATAAAAACAAACAAAAGCAGAACAAAACAAAACAAAACAAAAACAGAATGTGATCAAATATGATCAGGCTGGATTATAGATCTGTGCCACACACTAGATTTTGGGTGTATTTTGGTCTGTTAAAAGAAAGTCCCTCCCAAAATTTTAAAGAAAGAAAAACTTATACATGTACAAAAATAAGGGTTGATATGATGAAGGGATGGAATATAACTGTAAAGATGGAAATTATAAAAAATTTTAAAAAAGGATTTGATAAGTTGTTTGAAAAAAGAAAGAAGAGGATTAAAAAAAAAGAAAGAAAGAAAAAAGGGAGAGAATGTGATCAGGCAGGGGAGTAGAAAAAAACCATACACTAGAGATTTAGAGTATATTTTGATCTGTTAGAAGAAACTATCTCAAGATTTTAAAGAGAGAACAACTTATATATATATGCCAAAAATACGGGTAACTACTATGAAGGGATAGAATATGACTTTAAAAATGAAAAATAAAAATGTTTTTTTTTAAAAAAGGGATTGATAAGATGTTGGTTGAAAAAGGGAAAAAGAAAAATTCAAAAAAAAAGAAAAAAGGAAAAAAGAAAAAAAGACAGTTAAAAAAAATAATTAACTTTGAAAGACTGAAGAATCATGGTAAAAAAGCCATGAATTCTATGTACAGTGTTCCCCTAGCGCTGGAGTTCTGCCGTTCTCATTGATAGGTAAACTTGGTCTTGGCTGGCTGTTCTTGCTGATCTTCTGGGGGAGGGGCCTGTTGCCATGGTTCCCAAATGTCTTTGCCGGAGGCAAAATTGCCCCGCCCTTGCCGGTCCGGGCTAAGTAATCTGCTCGGGTTTGCTCTCCGGAGCTTTTGTTCCCTGCAAGCTCTCCGTACAGCTTTGGAGGCGGAGAGTGAAAATGGTGGCCTCCCAGTCTCCGCCCCGGCGGAGCCGAGAACTCGGGGTCCCGCTCCTCAGCGAGCCCCCAGAGAAAAGCCGTCAGTCACTCCCGTCTCCCCGGTCTCCGGCCGCACTCCGTGCTCACCCGGCCTGTGACTCCGCCTTTCTATCTGGCACCCGACCCCGGGTGGAGTCTCCAAACCCAGCAGATCCCCGCGGTGCGCTCCCGCACCTCTCCTCCCGGGGGAAGAAGGTGAGTCTCCCCGGATCTGCCGCTTGTTGGGTCCCTGCTGGAGGGGCAGTGGCCCGACTGTGCCGCGGATCACGGTTTATAGCAACCCCGAGCTGAGAGCCCGCGCCTGGGCGCCGTCTCTGCAGCCGGCTTCCCTGCTCCGATACCTGGGAGCTCTGCCGCACTCAGGCACCCCCGGTCTTTCTGTGACCCCCAAGGGTCCCGAGACCACACTGTCCCGCGAGGGTTCCACCCCCCACTTCGCCACCAGAGCGACGTCCCTCAGCGGAGCAGACTTCTAAAAGTTCCGACTTTGTGCTCCGCAGCTCTATCACTTGCCAGAAGCGGCCGTTGGAGGCCCCTCCCCCGCCGTCTATCCTTCCGAATATCGCCTCGGATTCACTTCTCCGCACGTCCTACCTTCCAGAAAGTGGTTGCTTTTCTGTTCAGAGAGTTGTTGCTCTTCTTTTCTTCGATCTCCTGTTGAGTTTGTAGGTGTTCAGAATGGTTTGATCCCTATCCAGCTGAATTCCTGAGAGGAGACGAAATCCAGGTCTCCTACTCCTCCGCCATCTTGCTCCGCCCCCCCAAGAGGTTCATCATTATATGAATTGTCCAGTTGGTTGGTATCAACTTGGGGTCACGTGATGCTGTATTGATTTGCTAGGGCTGCTGTAGCAAAGTACCCCTGAGGGGGTGCCTTAAGATGTCAGCAGATTTGGTTTCCTTTGAAGGCTCTGAGGGAGAACGTGTACCACCCCTCTTTCCTAGCCTCTTGTGGTTAGCTGGCGATCTTTGGCATTCCTTGGCTTGTAGACGTATCATTCTGCTGTCTGCCTTCATGTTCACATGGCATTCTTTCTGTATGTGTCTGTCTCTGTGTTCCCCTTTACACAAGAACATCAGTCATATTGGGTTAAGGCCCACCCTAATGACCTCTCCTTAACTTGATCATCTGCAAACACCCTACTTCCAAATAAGATCACCTTTATAGGTATTGAGGGGTTAGGATGTCCACATCTTTTGGGAGGACATGATTCAACTGATGATAGGTGGTTAAGATGTGCTGGGAGATGGAAGAATGGCTTGACAGATGTTACCATGAGACACAATGATTTTCTACTACAGTATTTCATACGTTAGGTTTAATCAACCTATCTTCTTTCCAGGGACCATTTCGTTAAATATATAATTCCAGTATACTTAGATAGAAACTGGGTATTGATGTGATTCCAATTAAGACTACGCAAAACTTTGAAATTGTATCGGTTTGGTGCCTGTAATAAGACAAATGGCTGAGTAGAGGTGGAGCTCACTGCTCCTACATAATAACATTCACGCAGAGCGGAGTCTGACCGTGGTGTGGGGCCACATTACCCATCTGACCCTGTCAGTTCAGACTCTGGCCCTCTCAAGTTCCAGGCAACTAGGTCTGATAGCCTTAAATCATATCCTTGAGTTTTATCTACCCCTTGGAGGAATTCATACTAGTTGCTTCCTCTATCCTGGCCTCTAAATCATCCCCAAATTTTCTGAGACTATCTGACGTGCTTGAAAATGAAGAGAAATAGATACACAGAATAGCATGTCGTCTGCTAATATGGTCCCTAAATGCTGCTGTATAGATTGGGTGCAACAGAAGCACTGGAGAGAATGAAAGTAAGGATGCCCAGGCCCCACCGCTGGGGACTCTGATTCCTCATGCCTGGAGTTGGGCCTGGCAATACGTGGTGAAGTAATTTAGGATAAATAGCTTGCTTACTTTCTGCTTCCTGCTTAGCTCCTCCTAGTGACAGAAGCCATCTGTCCCACTCCATCTGGAGGTCCTTTCATGTATGCTGGGACTCCTAGAAGTTTAGATTCTAGTCTCCAAGTGGTGGAAAGAGCTGAGAATCCCCAGGGTAGCAGTGCAGTGTACTGGTTCAGAGCCTGAGGGATGGATTCTGCCACTAGCTGGTGACCGTTGGCTTAACTTCTCTGGGTCTCAGTTTCTTCATCTCTAAAAGTACTGAGTGCCACCTCACAAATGTGTGAGCTTTAAATAAGTACATGTACAGTACTTAGGAGAGTGCTTGGTATGTAGCAATGTCTCACTTAGTTTTGCTCGTACTATCAAGATGATTATTTTCCCTCCCATCTAAGGTTCAATGTCTAACTTACAGTTTCCTGTCTGCGGAGCCACCCCTTTCTGGGAGTCTGACAACAGGAATGACTCACTTGAGTTCAAATATCAGCCCTTGTCACTGGACAAGTTAAATGATCTCTCCACTCCCTATCGGGAGTGTGTAGACTTAGCCCAACGTAGCCATAAGGAAACTGTGTCAGAATGTCTAAGATCGTGTGTCTCCTAACCCACATAGGAGATATGGTTGCAGGGGGCTGTCTCCTCATAGTTGCAGTGGTGGAGCCCTGATTTGGTGTGCAAACCTGGAGACCTATAGCACAGGGGTGAACCTCCCCCCTTACCTATACCCCACTTGCCCAGTTAATAGCATTGGGCTGCTGGCTCTTGACTTGCATGTCAATCCCATGCTGGATCTGGAGTTCTACTCCAAACTCAGGCTATGTGGCTGGAATTCATGCACCCACCCTAGTCCTCATGGATCTTGCTCTCCAGAATGATGGATCTTATCCTTGTCATCCTGGCACCGGTCCTGAACCTACTGGAAAAAAATGTGCTACGAATAGGGAACTTGGGTAGTGATGGGAACCGCAAATCTCTTGAGTTGCCTTCTCAAGAGATTTGGGAAGCTACATATTGTTATTGAAAATAGGATGGATATGGAAAATACCACAAAAATACATTGCCACCATAAACACAGAGATGGCATAAGACAAGACATATATGTAAGTGACAACGGTTTTTATCTTAGAGGGTATGTGTTACTCAGAACTTTCTGAAATTGTGACTACAGTAAGGATTCTCTGGGGAATCCTGCCATTCATGACAGAGGATTCTTTTTCATACATTGTACATTTCTTCACCTGCCTCTCCCTTTGCAAGACTGTGGGGCCCTCAGTGATTCACTGTTACCTTCTTACCACCTGGTCCATTACCTGGCATTTAATTGGTGCTCAATAAGTGTTTGATAAATAAATGAAAGATTTAAGTAACTCTTTATTAAACCACATGATAAGGGTATCAAAAATTAAAAATGGCAAAAAGGGAAACAACACCCTCTCCCAAAATAGTCCAAATCAGGGAGTATATATTAGATTTACAGGACTAAGACAGGAAAGACACAGACCCACATATGATCTGTGATACCTCTGTTTGGTGAACTAGTTTTTACCGGCTTTGATAAAAGTATCTGTATTTATATTAAAATGTCTGCATGTATTTTTATGTTCTGGGAGAAATCGATAGCCTGCATTAAAAACTCAAATGCAAACTAAGAAACCCTGGTGAGAGGGGCACCTGGGTGGCTCAGTTGTTAAGCGTCTGCCTTCGGCTCGGGTCATGATCCTAGAGTCCTGGGATCGAGCCCCGCATCGGGCTCCCTGCTCCACTGGAAGCCTGCTTCTCCCTCTCCTACTCCCCCTGCTTGTGTTCCCTCTCTCGCTGTGTCTCTCTCTGTCAAATAAATAAATAAAATCTTTGAAAAAAAAAAAGAAAAGAAAAAGAAACCCTGGTGAGGAGTTGTGAAGGTTGTTCTCATGGGGAGTGCCAAGCAGGCAGGATCCTTCATTACTCCAGATGAAGTTAGAAATGTATCTTCAGGCCCTTGGGGCCTCAAAGGAACCCTCGGTGGGCTCCTTAGTCAAATCGCCTCCTTGGAATGAGCCCACCCGCCCTGGGGTGACCTGGGGCCTCAGGAGGAAGAACAGCTACTAGCAATTTGGTGATGTTCTTCTCCCTGTTACAGTCCAGAGCGCTGCAAGGACACAAGCTCTACACAGAGCTGTCCCCTGGTGGTGGCCTCCCTTCTTGTCCCACCAAGGCCGACTCCTCCTGTGTCTGGGCCATCTCGGGGGCAGGAGTGGAAAACCCAGCACCACCGTGTCTGAGCAGAGCAGTGGCTCCTCACACAATGTAAACCTTGGCAAATGATTGTTTGTTGAGAAAGAAAAGAATTATTAGAAAGATTCCTGAATAAAGGCTATTGACAGATTCTGGGCTAGCTTACTAAGGGGTGGGGTTGCAGAATTGGCCCCGATAGAGGAAGATGAGGACTGGACTGGAAGCTTCTGAAGAGAGGTAACCAAGGAGAGCCGGAGCCGAGGCTAAATTTACACTCGTATTTAGGTCATGCTGACCCGCTTGGGAGAGGGAAGTTGAGATGGGGGCTGAGTGTGAACGCAGAGGCAAACACCGAAATAGAAGTGGCTGAGGCCAGTGCTTCTCAGACCTCCAAGCGCGCGCAAATTGCCCGGGGCCTTGTCAAAAAGCAGCCTCTGATCCAGTCGGTCTGGGTGGGGCCCGAGAGTCTGCATTTTTAACGGGCTCCCCGGTGATGCCAATGCTGCGGAGCCACAGCCCGCACTTGGAGAAACGAGGGGACGCAAACGGGGCTGTGTGGGACCGAGGCGGGTGCGGCTGACCGCCTTGTCGGAGCACGAAAGGCCGGCAGGGACTTCCTGGTGATAGAAGGTGTTTGATCGCGTGGGAGGCCGCCTGTCTAAGCCATGGGTGTGGTGGAAAGGAGAGCAGGATTTTGAGTGGTGCCGACATGGGTGTGAATCCCAAGGAGCTCTGTTTATTCTGTTAGGGGATGCGGAGGCTTTGAAGGGTTTAAGCTTCTACTGGTCAACTCCTTCCTTGGCTTCCTGGCTCAGTGCCTCTTTCGTGCTTGAGACATGGCCAGCCTTCCATGGGAATGGCCCATTGCCACCATCCTGGCCAGGCTGAGCAATGCCTCCCTGCCCAAAGCTGCTTGTCCAGAAAGGGAGAAGGGTTGGAGAGTTCAGACCTCTAGCTGTGGTCAGGGTCCACCCTGGGCCCTGAAGGCCCCTTTCCGTAGTGAGATCAGCTTCCTGCTCTGTGTTATCTGTGCCTTACACTCTCCCTACTCAGTGTCTGGTCCAAGGACCAGAAGTATCCGCATCCCCTTGTTAACAACGCATAATCCATAATCGTTGACTCCGTCTCAGACCTTCTAAGTTAGAGTTTGCATGTTAACAAGATCCCCAGGTGATATATTCACGTATTCAAGTTTGAGAAGCACTGCTTTATATAATTCTTCCTCCAGCAGCCTTCTGTCCAGGGAAGGAAACTCAATAAATTAAGCACATGCTCACACAGTCTCACTCTTGGCCTGGCAACATTCTGAGCACCTTTCAAATAGTAACTTTTTTTTTTTTAAGATTTTATTTATTTATTTGAGAGAGAGAGAATGAGAGACAGAGAGCATGAGAGGGAGGACGGTCAGAGGGAGAAGCAGACTCCCTGCTGAGCAGGGAGCCCAATGCGGGACTCGATCCCGGTACTCCAGGATCATGACCTGAGCTGAAGGCAGTCGTTTAACCAACTGAGCCACTCAAATAGTAACTCTTCTAATAACCCATCCACCACATCCCTGCGCTCTTCCGGCCTGATGTTGGGGCCACCCTGCCGTGTCCAGGAGGGGGGCAGGCGCCCTGGTCTATGGAGACCCCACACCAGCCCGGTCACCTGGACAGGACTGGAGCCTCTTTCTGGGGCTCAGCAAAAAGCAAAGCCTGGTGTGGGAAGGGGGAGATTTGGATGTGAGGGAGCACTCTATCTTGAATAGTCCTTCCGGAGGATCTTGGAAAGCTTTCTGGGCTCTGACAGCGATTGCATTTCAGAAATGGGGTTAGGAGGTTGGCTTCCACCCTCTTTCCAACTGCTCTTCAACCTCCAGAGGGAGGGAGAAATCTGCTGTTTTAAATTTCAAGTCATCCTGTGGGCTGCGTCCCTGGAGGGGAGGCCCCTTGAGAGGGTCCTTCCCGCAGCTCACTGTCAGGGTGTGGAACTTGAGCCGTGTAGAGAAGTGGTTTAAAGCTCAGACTCTGGCATAAGGCTTCCTGGCTTGAATCTGCATCCTGACACTTGCTAATGGTATGGACCTTGGGTAAATTGCTTACGGTCTCTGTGCCTCAGTTTCCCACCTGTGAAAGGGGCATTTGAAGTATCTACTTTATAGACACGTGGTGAAGATGGAACGAATGAGTCCATGTAATGTACTTAGGCACTCGATGTTACCTGTCGTGGTTCTGTCCCAAGTCAGACTCAACTTCCCCTCTCCATCCTGACAGGCTTGGGTGGCTCTGCTATTCAGTAGGGCCAGAACCAAGCTGGGCGATCCTGGGGATCCCCCAGAATTTGAGGAGGAGATTGGCAGGTCTTTTAGGGTGAAGAGGGTTAAGGGCTGTATTAACTTCTTGTTCCTACTGTAACAAATGTAGTGGCTTTAAAACAACTAAACAAACTCACTATGTTACAGTTCTGGAGGTCAGGAATCTGAAATGGGTTTCGCCAGGCGAAAATCAAGGTGTCAGCGTGGCTGAGTTCCTTCTAGAGGCTCAAGGAAAGAATTCATTTCTGTGCCTTTTTCATTTTCTAGAGGGCTACCTGTATTTCTTGGTTCATGACCCCTTCCTCAAGCCTCAATGCTGGCAGCCTGTCATCCGCCACTCTGCCTGGCACGACTCCAATCTCTGCCTCTCCTTTTCGGACTCTCATCTCCTTGCTTTCACCTCTAAGGACCCCGGGGATTACAGTGGGCTCACCTGGTTAATCTGGGATCGCCTCCTCCTCCTAACAGTCCTTCATTTTATCATTTCTGCAAAATCTCCTCTGCAGCAAGAGTAACATGTATAGCTTCTGGGGAGTTGGACATAGATATTTTTGGGAGAGGGGCCTCTTCTTATTCTTCCTAAGAGGGCCAGCAATTCAGTAGCAATTTACTTTGCTGAGTCAATGGAGAAAGCCCTAGTTAATGCTCAGAAGAGGTTGGTGAGAGATTCTTGGTAATCGAGGGCACTACCATTACTGGGGGCGTTCATATGGGCCACGTCCCACTGCAGGTAGGTACTCCCATGGTTTTACCATTTAATTTGCACACTAGCCTGTTTTATACATGAGGAAACAGAGGTTGAGAGGGTTGAGGTCACTTCTCTAGTGGCAGGGCTGGTGTTTGAACTCTGGTTGCGAAGCCCGTCTTCTTCCCCCCACACTGTGCCTTTTATTCAGAGGAAGTTGAGCCCAGCGAGGCATGCCTATTCGAAGGCTTAACCTCCTCCATGGGATCCATTTACATGAATATTGTTTGAATATTTCTACAGCTGAAAGCTGGCCAGAGTAGAATTTGGCAATAGCCTTTGGAGTCTCATTACCCAGTACAGGCAAAGGCATTGAGAGCCCCTTGGGGAGGAAACCTCAGTTTGCTATGCCCTCCACTCCCCCGGCTCTGGCCTCATCTCAAAGCTCCATGGTTTTCATGACAATGTGGCCCAGAAACCCAATGCCCTGCACTGCCTAGCCCAGCCTGACACCCAGCCCAGGGTAGGATCCTCTCAGATAAACAAATGAGTGTATCTTATAGCATGCAAAGCACTTTGCAAAGTCAATTCTGCACCTCTGGCAGCTTTTGACCTTAGGAATATTGGAAGAGTTCAGGAATAATGGAGATCACACTAAATGGCAGGAGATGGATAAACATGGTTTGGCGAAATGTGGTTTGTCATCAGAGCCTTTGGAAGTGCAATATTCAAGAGCACAAGCAAACTTGGGCGAAGACCCTCCCTGCTGAGATCATGGGCAAGGGGGAGAAGCCCTGGGGGTGATTGTGATGAAGGTGGTCTCGTTCTGGCAGGGGCTGGTGCTCTCTCCATAGGAACTGGAGAGCATCCCTATATGGCACCCACTGGAAGCAGCCCTGGGAGATCCCAGTGAGCGAACAGACAGGAAGGGGAAATGATAGAGAAGCAAACTTCTGCTTTAATGTGAGAAAGAGCTTCCAGCAGCTAGAGTTGCCCAAGTGGGATGGATCAACATGGAGAGCAGTGAGCTCCCTGTTTTCACAATCATTTAAGGAGAAGTCACCTAGAAATCTGTTAGGATGCTGTAGAGAAGAAATATGTACTGCAACCTTGAAATCTCTAGCTTGTGGGTTTAAAGGAGGCCTCATTACCCTTGAGCTTCACATTGGATTGGTTGACCTGTACAAGTTTCCCAGGTTATTCTTGGGAGTCCCTATGCGTTTCACACAGACTCACATCCGTCATCCTAAGTTCTTTTGAATCACCTTGCTTGTTGATGTCATCTGCCTACCAGTTGTTTGAGGATGGCCCCTGATACCCATCACTGCGCCTGGTGTCCTCCATGATTATGCAGCTGATCGCCACATGTTCTATGTGCACATGTGCTATATTCCCAAAGGATGGGAAGAAGGCAGCAGGGTGCTGGCAAATGTTTAATCACGGACTCTCCACACACACACACACACACACACACACACACACACACAGCTCTGATCTGTTTTCTCATTTCTGTGGTATACATACTCCCATACTCATCGCAAGCTACCAACTTGTCAGATGGCTTGCAAAATTCTTGAAAATGTAACAACTGATTCTCCTCAACTGGTGTGGGTCACCTCGGGCACCACTGGCAGAAAGTTTCCATTTCTGTTTGTCATTCAGAGCCCCTGCTCCTCGTGACCAGAATGTACGCTGAAGCAGCTGCCAGGTTTCTGCTTGTGTCACTCTCTTCCACGGGGGACCGCAGGTCTTCGGACAGGCTGGGGATGACGTGCTCTCCGTATCTAGTTCTTCCTCACCTGCCCCTCCTGCACTGTATGTCTGAGGACACTTGCAAGAAAACCCTCCTGGCCATGAGCTGTAGGCTTTGTTTGTATTTCTGCCTTGTGACCTCAAGGAACTTGACTGAAGGTTTGGAACATCACCTTCAGTTTTAACTCATCTTCCAAAAATCGGGATGTCAAACACCGTACGCCAGATTCCCCAATCTCACAGCACTTGAAGGCATGCTTGCCAGGACCAGGGTGACAGGGCGTCCCCAGTGGTTTGGAGTCTTCACCCAAAGTGACAATGCAGACCACAGGGTCTGCTGTGAGCTGGGAGGGCTCGAGCAGCCGGCCGTCCGCTACAGTCTACAGGAAGTCCTGCATATAGAATATGTGTTTGGGGAGGGGTTGGGGACACACTGTGAGGGGCACTTGGGCAAGACTCTTTCACTTGCCCTCTGCCTTGGTGGTGTGGAATCTGGGTCACTCTGCTCCCGGTCCTCCCCTCTCTGAGCTCCGCATTGTCCTGGCCAGATACACTGGCATCGATGCCCTAGGATCTCCAACTGGGTTTGCACTGGTTCCTCCAGAAAGACCAGTGGTCGGTCGACTGCAAGCATGCATTCCTCCCTTCCACCCTCCTAATTTCCCTATTTGCTGCCAAAGCACTTGAGGGCAGGGCATAGGTTTCTGTGTCATTGTTCTCTCTCCCAAAGAGGTGTTTTTTTAAACCAGGGGGGCCCAGACACACACTGCATCCAACTTGCCTCCTGCGTCTTCAGAGAACAAAGACGGAGCCCCAGGCTGCCAGACTCAGGGCTCATCGGTTACCTGTACCTGCAGATTACAACACTGGTAAACTTTGGATGACTTCAGAATCCCATCCCAGGTTAAGCTTTAGCCAACGAGTGAGGTGGAAACGTGGTGCACATCTCATTCCCAGGACCCTGGAACCTGACACCTGGCTCTGTGGACACAGTGATAAGCTAGCTTTGTAGGTGTGAGAGACTGTCTGCAGATACAAGCCTGGGGAGAGAACAGAGGGTTCTCAGAAGCGCCCGAGATTACGGGGGACAGCATGGACAGATGGGTGTGGAAGGCCACAGAACCTGGCCCGAGACTCAGCAGCTTACGCCAACTCGATGTGGGCTGGGGAAGGTCACACCCTCTGGCCCTCAGGAGCCTCACAAATACATCTCTCATTTTTTAAATAATCGAAACTCTCCATTGTTTCTTTTCTTTCCTGAAAATTGGAATCAGATTCACCCACAGTTTTGAATCAGTTCTATGGCTATATTTGTTTTTTTTTTTTTTAAAGATTTTATTTATTTATTTGACAGAGATAGCGAGAGAGGGAACACAAGCAGGGAGAATGGGAGAGGGAGAAGCAGGCTTCCTGCTGAGCAGGGAGCCCAATGAGGGGCTCGATCCCAGGACCCCAGGATCATGACCTGAGCCGAAGGCAGACGCTTAACGACTGAGCCACCCAGGCGCCCCGGTTATATTTGTTTTGTTTTACACTGAGATCTGTGAAGCTACAAATGATGTGGAGGTAAAGATGCATTTTCTTTTTTCTTTTTCTTCAAATGGCTGTCCATTGTCTCAACACCATTTATTAAAAATTCCATCCCTTCCCCACCCGTGTGAAGCACAACTTTAATCACAGGGTCAACATACTCTGCGTGTGTTTATTTCTGTACTTTCTATTCTGGGCCACTCTTCTGTCTGTTTTTGGGCTGGTATTAACCGCGTGAATTGTGAAGGCCCCTTAGATATTTTAATATCCAACAAGGCTATTCATCTCCTCTTTTTTTTTTCTCCTGTTTTTAGAGCTCTCATGGTATTTTCGTCCGTTTGGGCTGCTATAACAAAAATACCACAGACAGGGTGGCTTAGAAACAGAAATTCGTTTCTCATGGTTGTGGAGGCTGGAAGTCTGTGATCAAGGTGTCAGCAGATTGTTCATCTGCTGAGAGCCCCTTCCTGGCTCATGGACAGCTGGCCGCTGAGAACCCCTACTGGCTCATGGACAGCTGCCTGCTGAGAACCCCTTCCTGGCTCTGCTCTGTGTCCTCATGCGACGGGGGGGGGGGGGGGGGGGGGGGGGGGGGTTTGGGAACACTCTGGGGTCTCTTCTAGTGGGGCACTGATCCCATTCACGGGGCTCCACCCTCATGACCTCATGGCCTCCTAAAGGCCTCACCTCCCAATGCCATCCCATGGTGGGGGGTAGGTTTCACCTTATGAATTTTTTTGGGGGGTACACAAGGGCCATTGCTATCTATCTTTAAGAACTTTAGAATAAATTTGTCTAAATCCAGTAAACAAGCCAATGGAGGGTGCCCGTGGAATGAGTGAAGGAGAACTGAAGTGAGGTAGAGTCCCTGCTCTGGCACCGAGTATAGACACTCTAGAAGCTCAGGAAGCTCTTTTTAGCCTCTCTGGGTCTGCATTCTCGTTTGTAAAACAAATGGGAAGCTGTAAGGCAGAGCACTGCAGAGTAGATTTAGGAATCAGACAGACTGGGGTCCTACTCCTGACACCTATTTACTGACTTTGTGACCTCGGGTAAGTGACGTCTCCTCCCTGAGCCCCCGTCTCTTTGCCCTGAAACAGGGTTAGCGGCAGCACCATGCTCTCAGTGAATGGAAAGAAGAGAAGGTAGTAGCTGTGTGCTTAGGGAGGTCATACAGTCATGTCTCCCTGCAGCCAGGTTCTAACCAGCAGAGAAAAGGTAAAGCAGCCAAAAGGTGATCACGGTCTCAGCTCTATTAGTGGGGTCAGCTGCCCAGTAATCCTGAATTTCAGGGTTTCCCGGTGAAGTTGGATTGGAGACCTTGTCTAAGGCCTTGGGCCGACTGAGGGCCTTCTTTTTCTTAGATCCATGCCTTATCCCCTGTCAGTGGGCCCACAGGTGGCACGGTGGGCTCCGGATCTACTCACTTGTCCGCGGCTGGCAGAGGAAGGAAGGCAGGCCCCTGAGAAAATGGCAGCCTCCTGACCCAGAGGTTCTCTCTGTTTAGCAGGGAATATAAAAGTCCTGGCCCTTCCTGCACTTCCTCGAGGCAAGGATGAACCAGCCTGAGCAACCCTGTCTGGTGAGTGTCAGTCTCCCATCAACCATGTGGTCACTGCTGTAGGGGAGGAGCAAACAGGGGGTAGCGAGGAGCTCAGGAAGTGTTGCCCCACTGTCATGGAGAGGGATGTGAAAATGCTGCTCAAACAGGGACAGGAGCTGAGGGTTCCCTTCTAAAATGGTTGTGCCTGTGGTGATGAAGATGACCATTAAACCATTGCGAAGAGTTTGGGCTCCAGGTATTTGCGAGTCTGGCCGTGGGACGGTTCCAGGAAACCTGTCGGATGAATATCCTTTCCAGCTCCTGGCTCAGACACAGCCTGCCTTGCTTCCATTTCCCTTGAATGGTCTGGATATCAGTTCCTGTTGAAAGTTTGTGCAAGCAAGTCGAACATCTGGAACTTTATAATGCCAGATGCCCAAGAATACCTATGAGTTGGTGATTTTGATGAAAAGACACAGGATGCCTATTTTTGGACAGGTTACCCTGGGGGAAGGGAGCCCCTTCTCCTCACCGGCACTCCCCTCCTGCGGCTCCCCCTGCTGCCCTGGGGCTCCTCACTGGTACCCCGCAGCTCCTGCTTCTGACACAGGCACCCGGCCTCCGTCGAATCAGAGAGAAGTGGCCCCAGGCTGGTTGGGGTTGCAGCCAGGCCCAAGGGTTTGACCGAAGGTACAACAACGAGTCTTCCTAGGAACCATCAAAGGGCTGTTTGCAGAGAAGGAGGCAAGGAAGAGGCCGAGTCGCTGCTTCTTTGCTCTGATGATAAAACAGCAAGCAAGCAGTGGTGGTATAATTGCAGGACTTCGAGGCTGACTTCTCCAGCTGAAGCTGGGATGGTCCTGTCAGGGCCTTGAAGATGGTTACACACATGGAGAGAAACTCAAAGACGCCCATGTGGTGGGAGAGAGAGCTGCTTCTGGAAGCTCCATGGTCCTGCTGCAGGTTCTGGAATTGAGGGGTGAGTCAGGCAGGTCACTGGGGATAGAAGAGCTGATGGCGAAGGGAAAAGCAGGTGCAAAGACCATAGCTCAAGAACACACTTGGCCTACTAAAGGCACGCCAACAAGATGCGTGGGGTGAGCGCAGAAGGCCAGGGGAGGAGTGGCAGGAATGGTAAGGAAGGGAGTTAGGAAAGAGCACATTACAACCATCCAGGGAGTTTTAAAAACTCAAGATACCCTGGCACCATCCCGCTGGTGTTTCATGTTGACTTTTAGGTGCTCTGGGTTCTCCACTGAAAAAGAAGATTGTTGTTGCTGCTGTTGTTGTTTGTGAAGAAATATTTGCTTTTTGAACTTGCACTGAACCAAAGGCCATTAAAGTTCAGACCCTCTCTGGAGAGTCTGTGTGAGGAGAATGAGAGAGCATGCCTTTAAAGAGGTTGTTTCTTGCCTGGAAGATCCAATAGGAAAATAGCTGGCCTTGTGGGGAGGTTGCCCCTCTTGGCAAGGTAGCCATCATGATGAGCTTGGGTGAGGTGGAGAGAGTTCCTGTTGGTTCCATGAGCATGGGTTCATGTAGGAGTCAGGCAGGAAAGTTCAGAGAGCAGCCCTGGCAGTAGTTTGGCATGTGAAAGATGTCAAATAATAAAGTAAGTGGTGACAGCTTTTCCTCCTTGCTCTGAAAACTCCCTTTTCCCCCTTTGGGCGTAGAGTATGCTTCATCACCTCTCTGTCTCCTCTTTCTCCCTCCAGTCAAATGCCAGGTGTGGAAAACCATCCAGCTCTCACTCTTGGATGTTGTGGCAGATGGCAGCAACAGTATCTCCCATCCCACAGGTTGCTTTTACAAGTTGACCATGACACTCCTCCCATTGGGTGCTGGAGTGTGTGCTCTCTTCCCTGGAATTTCCATAGACCTTTCGACTGCCTCAAACAATAGAGTATAGTAGAAGAGACACCACATGACTCCCGAGGCTAAATAAAAAAATATGCCATGTACTTCTCCCTTCTTCTCGGGGGACACTCACTCTTGGAACCCAGCTGCCATCCTGTGAGAAAGCCCAAACAAGCCCAGGCAGAGAGACGCCGTGGAAGAAACCCCCCGTAGGCGTCCTAGTCAACACCCCTGCTGAGGTCTTAGTCAAGTGCCAGCATTAACCACACATATGTGAATGTAGCTGCCTCCAGATGATTCCACCCCTAGCTGTTTAGTTACTCCTGGCTTCCTGGTCGTAGCTGATGCTCCAAACATTGTGAAGCCATGTTCTTTCCAAATTTCTGAGTCACTTAGTTCAAGTCTCTACTTAAATAATACCTCCTTGGAGAGCACTTCCCTGACCACCTTTGTCTAAAATGGTATTTTTTAAAAAATTGAGATACAATTGACATATAACATTATATTAGTTTTGGGGGTATAACATAGTGATTCAATATTTGTATGTATTGCTAAATGATCACCTCAACGAATCTAGTTAACATCCATCACCACACGTAGTTACAAAACTTTTTTCTTGCATTGAAAACTTTTAAGATCTACTATCTTGGCAACTTTAAAATATACAATACACTATTATTATTAGTTTTACTTTTTAAAATTTAATTTAAAATTCCAGTATAGTTAACCTACAGTATTATATTAGTTTCAGGTGTACAACATAGTGATTCAACACTTCCATACAACACCTGGTGTTCATCACAAGTGCCCTCCTCAATTCCCATCACCCATTTCACCCAACCCCACCCCCCACCTCCCCTCTGGTAACCATCAGTTTGTTGTCTATAGTTAAGAGTCTGTTCCTTGGTTTGTCTCTCTCACTTTTTCCCCTTTGCTTGTTTTTGTCTGGTTCTTAAATTTCACATATGGTATTTGTCTTTCTCCAACTGACTTATTTTGCTCAGCATAATACTCTCTAGCTCCATCCACGTCATTGCAAATGGCAAGATTTCATTCTTTTTGATGGCCGAGTAATATTCCATTGCATACAATACAGTATTATTAATGCTAGTCACCATGCTGTACACAGCATCCCCAGGACTTACTTATTTTATAGCTGGAAGTTTGTATCTGTTGACCACCTTCACCCATTTTACCCTAAAATGTTGTTATTGATTATTTTCTATCCTCTTCTTTTTTTCCTTCATAGCATTTATCTGGTAAAAATACATGTTTGTTGGTTTCCACTGCAGGCCTCCCACAGAGGAATGTAGGGATATTGGTACTTAGACAATTTATTAGATCTGTGCAATAAATGTTTGTGGATTAAATAAGGCTTGATGATTACTCCTAGTTCATTCTCCCAGAGTCATGTCAGACAGTGGTAAGCAGCCCCAGCACTCTCTGCCCTGGAGCCTGGATGTGCCTCAGAATACGTCACAGCACAATCATTCATTTTACTGATCTGAGTTAGCAGATGACATTAAGCCTATTTTCTATACCTGATCTATAGCATTAATTTTGACATGTTCATTTATTATTTTATTGTTGTTATTTGGGCGTGTCCAACCAGACACTAGATACTCTCTGGGGCCATAGACTGAGTCACATACTATTTTTAGCACATAGTAGTTCAAAAAGTCCTAGATTAATTGGAATGATTTGTAATAATCATCAGATCAACCCTTTACCAAGGTAGGAGGAAGACTAAATCAGCATATGATCCATGAGGCTTCCCAAGATAAGAGATAAATACTTTGCACCATAGCAGTACAAGAATTTTGAAGACTGAATGAAAGGAAGATACTTCCCCACAAGTATGATAGATGAAAAAGTCAGTTCTGATGCCAGAGATTTGGGGTTACAAGGTATTCAATATGAACCTTTGTAGGACTTGAAAAGTCGACTTTTTCACCTAACCCACCACAAAGCATCCAGACCTTCATTTGCATCATCTGCTTGCTTTTGGTATGATGTGTGGCAAATGGAATTTATACAGGGCCAGGCCTAGAAGCAGGGATCAGGCTTGGGGTAACTGAGAAGGGGGGTGGAAAAGTGACAGCTGGAATGCATTCCTTCAGACTTGAAGATCAAAGGGACCCTGTTTACAGATTTTGCTGGGAATGGGTGATTTGTTTTAGGAGAAATGAGATCTGGAATAATCCTCAACCTGGAAGGCCCTGACTTTCTGGGTGGATTTTGGGTCAAGACATTCTCAATAGAAGCATGTTTTCATGGCTGTCATCTGAGGGCCTCACTCATGCCAAGTGTTTTTAAGACAGGAGAGGTATGTCCTAATTGGTTATGAATGCAATCATTTTTGCTTCAAGACATGCATCAGAACATCCTCATTGAAACTGAGGATGAATACCAGTTTTTTGGAAAGAGCTAGTTTCAACAAAAATTACCATCACACATAGAGACATCATCCACTCCTGTTACCAATACATCTGTCCATCAGAAACAACCCAAACTATGAACAGAAAACAAAAAGGTAAAAAAGAAAACAAAAAGAAAACAAAAAGGTATGCCAATGGGATTAGCTCAGATATTTACCCCTCCCATACATCCACCCCGGTAAGTTGTAAGAAGATATATGGATCAATAAAACCATTTTCTTCCCCGCAGAATGTTGGAATAAAACCAGAACAATGATCCAGGGGGAGACACTGCCCTATGGCTGCAGCTGGAAGGGTTGCCTAGCATGTGGGCATTTGGAGGAATGCTCTGTTAAACTTCGGAGTCAGGTCTAGATGCCAATGGTTAGGCTGTAGGTGACGACTTTACCTCAGGTCCTATGGTAGGCTCAATAAAAATCAGGCAGTCAATGCCATGAAAATCAAGCAGTTCATATTGATATAAAAATTGTAAAAGTCTACCTTAAATCTCTAGTCTGTGGTCATTTCTCCTGGACTGAATCTTTGGGGGTGGGGAGAAGAGAAGATAGTGATATCGAGGGAGAATCAGAATTGCCATCCTGGGCCTTTTCCAGAATTGCTGGAGTCTATAAATGCTGTGTGGCAGATATCTGTTTAGGTTCAAGTAAATAATTATTAAATTTGTTTTGCACAATGTAGGGAAAATCAATGACGTCCTTTCAAATAAGTTCTTGTGTACATTTTGGGGAGGATGATTATGTTTGAGATTCTCTAATTTTGGCAAGCTAATCAAGATGGATTTATCTACTGGTGGTCTTCAAAATGATTTCAGTAGCTTTCTGACACAGAAGAAAGAGGATGCAAAGCTTTTCATCCATATTTACTCCCCAGCATATGAAACTTCCATCAGTGTGCCCATTAAATTGTCCAAATGGTTTTTCAGAATTTCAAAATAGAGGTTGGCGGGCAGATGAGTCTGTTCTCCTCCCCGATGCCCTTGAGTCCTTCTTACTTTTCTGAGTGTCCCTCCACGACTTCTGTGTTCTTCTACTTACCTTTAACAACCCACACCTGTGACTCTCATGGAGGGATTTCCTGCAGGCTTCTGGAGCTACATCCCTCAATTCTCCAATGGCTGATAGCCTTAAATTGCCAGGGGTTTATACTTACCCCCTGCCCCTCCCTTGGCCAGGGCACTTAGCCTTGGACCACCATTGCAGGAATAAGGAAGCCAACCCCGAGGGGTAGTTTATACTCCAGGCATGCCTTAGGATCAGTCTAAGGGTGGGACTACGTGAAATTGTCCCTGCTTGGCTTTGTAGCTCCCTCCTTCCTTCTTTTCTCTTGTTGGTCTCACCTAAGGGCACTTCCTAAGTGAATCACTCGAATGTGAATCTTCATCTCAGGGTCTGCTTCTGGGGAACACATTACCGTCCCCATAAGGTAATGTGAGAATTAAATGAGACAAATGTATGTAAAGCACTTATCATAGTGGTTGGCCATAATATATATACAAAAATGTGAATTATTATTATTATGGCTCTCACAGCAGTTTTTTGGACTCTGGTGGATTGGTGCCAAGGCTTGGAACATCAATTCAAGTGATGGCATTATGATGAAACACTTGAAGAAGATTGAAAGAGCATGTGAAAGGTTATCCTAACACACCAAGGCCTCACCACCCAGGCTGTCTACACAAATGTAAGCAAAATGAGAGCAAGGGTAACTAGCAGTACAGAATTTGCTGGGGAGATAGTCCAAATTATTATTATTATCATTAAAGATTGCTAAGCCCATTTCTCTAAGAGTTGAAAATGTCAAATATTTGGCCATTAACTATGACTACTTATTTTTAAAGAAATCTCTGCGATCTGTAGAGTAAAAGGCTATTTTTGCAGTGGTGACAGTGAAGTCCCCACATCCCAGTGGGGGCAGGGCTGGGGGAGAAATCACAGTGGTTTGAACACTCTCCATCTGATGAATTAAGAGGTGTTGCTCTTGATTTACCACCCAGGGTGGGGAAACTAGGAAAAAGGGAAGTTTCATATTCAAGTCAATAGATTCCAGAGAATTCAAGTCATAAAGAATCTGAAAGTCTCCCAGAACAGTTTGAACAATCTATCGAATTTGTACTGGCACATTACTCTTTCTTTAGACTTCATGTGACATAAAATAAGAAGGCAACCTTCAGTGTGCATGCAAGCTCACTAGGGATTCTTTAAAGGCAGAACATCGGGAATGTTGGTGTTCAAAGGGCTCTTGAGAAGCCATCTTGTCTCCTTGCCCTTCATGAGGGTCACGTGACACAAAATGCCAGAGCAAGAGGGGACTGATGATCTCATCCCAGTAGGCAACAACTTCCACCATCGGGAGAGCCTTGTAAAGCCCCTCAGGTGGCAGGGAGTTAAGCCCCAGTTTCTCTTCTGATGGGCCAGAGGACAGACAGCCAGGCTCTGGGCTGGATCAGAACCTTTTCATTTTTTGAGTCCTGATTTCTCTAGCATCGTATCAACTGAGTGCAGGGAAGGATTTTCATCACTCGGTCCACTCACCAATGAGTTCCCATACATGTCCATCAGCTCAGAGGCTTTGATTCCATCTATCTGGAGTGAGCCCTAGAATCTTTTTTTTTTTAGATCTCGACCCTAGGGTGTGTGCAAGGGGGTTCGTTGGCCGTGCCAAGGAGTGAGAAGTGACTAGTGTTCTCATCAGCAGTGGGATTGGAGATGAGATGTGGATGCAGCCCCAGGAAGCAGAGGACTGGATGCACAGGGTTCTGGGGCTTCAGTGTGCAGATCAATGAAATGTATTATGTAATGCTCACATGCCTGAAACAACACTGTATATAAGGATAGCCACACATGTAAAGACATATATTGAACATGTTCTGGGACTGGATATTATGAAAGAAGGAGGGACTGAAGCTGATAATGCTTAAGCCCTCAGGGGCCTTGAGGAGCCTGGTTAACTAGAAATCTTTGCATCCAAAAATAAGAAAAAAAAAGTGACTGGGAGGAATGAAAAAGAAAGTGCTCCAAATGAATCAGAGGCTCAGCCAAGTTTGGCCTTGGAGTGGTGCCGCTCTTATTCCATAGAGATGGGGTGCCCCACGGAGGGGGAAGCCTCTTGAAAAGTGCCGCACCCTCGTCTGTGCCCTCACCACCTGCCTTTTCGCTCCAGCTTGTTCTTTTCTTTTACTTTCCCATAGCTCTCATTTTTTAATTTTTGTTTTATTCTTATTTTCTAGTTTTTAAATCACTGTCATGAAGCATTAAGCAGCAAGGTGGGCACTTGTTTTAAGAGGAATGAGGAAAAGCCCACATTGTTCTATGCTGTAACACGCAGTGTTATCCTCTCTCAGATTTCTTACCTCGATGGTCACAGGTTCATATACTGAGTGCTTACTATACGCCCGGCGCTATGCCAAGTATTTTACTTAAATCGCCTCATTTAATCTGCACCAAAAACTCAGTGCAAGCCATTCCTGTGTTTTAGATGACCAAAGCTTAGAGAGGTTGTGGATCTTTCCACACAAAAGTTAAGCTTAACAACAACAACAAAAATTTAAGCTGAACAGCCCCTGGGTAAATACCCACTCTGACCGGAAGTACCATGAATCATCAAATCAAAGGGATGTTTCTTTTTATTAATTTGGGAGGGAATAAAAAAAGATGCCCAAACTTTGGTTGTGTCAACCTTAAAAATAAAATAGCCAGTGACTTTATTAGCAAAATGAGTTTATTCAGGAATAGCAGAGTTGCAGTTCAGCCCATGCAAGCGATGAGGAACCACAGGCAAGTCGGAAGAGACCAAGGAAAGGTCATCTTTTATTAGGTTTTAGGAGGAAATTGAAGAGCGTTGTTTTATTTGTTCATTTATTAAAAGATTTATTTATTTTGGGGGAGAGAGAGAGAGAGGGCACACAAGTGGGAGGGGCAGAGGGAGAAGGAGAGAGAATCTCAAGTAGACTCCGCACTGAGCACAGAGCCCAACTTAGGGCTTGATCTCATGACCCTGAGATCAGGACCTGAGCTAAAACCAAGAGTGGGATGCTCAACCAACTGCGTCACCCAGGTGTCCCTGAAGAGCTTTGTTTTAAACAACAGTTCACTGGAGAAGAACATGAATTTAAGGTTGTGGTGATTTCTCACTGGCTACAAGTGGGAGGTTAGTGCATTGTTGCTGGGGCAGAGAGGGATCTTCCTTGTTTTTCTTAAAAGGGGGAGATGAAATTCCTATGTTAAAAATGTCCTTCTGTCAAGATAAATCTTTCTGTTGTTTATGGAGGCTGCACCCCCTGCTTCCCTGATTCCATTTTATTTTTTATCTTTATTTATTTTTATTTTTTATTATTAGTTTCAGAGGTAGAGTTCAGTGATTCATCAGTTGCATACAACACCCAGTGCTCATTCCATCAAGTGCCTTCCTTAATGTCTATCACCCAGTTAACCCCATCCCCCCACCCTTTCTCCTCCATCATTCCTCAGTTTGTTTCCTATGGTTAAGAGTCTCTTGTCTCTTATAGTTTGTCTCCCTCTCTGATTACGTCTTGTTTTATTTTTCCCTCCCTTCCTCTATGCTCCTCTGTTTTGTTTCTTAAATTCCACATATGAGTGAAATCATGTAATTGTCTTTCTCTGATTGACTTATTTCACTTAGCATAATACCCTCTAGTTCCATCTACGTGGTTGCAAATGGCAAGATTTCATTTTTTGATGGCTGAGTAATATTCCATTGTGTATACGTATGTGTGTGTGTGTGTGTGTGTGTGTGTGTGTGTATCACATCTTCTTTATCCATTCATCCCGACTCCATTTTAAATGAGGTTTCCTTTATTTATTTTCACAGTGGGTGTCCAAGCAGAGAGAAGTGAATCAAGTTCTTTCCTCATTGATTGCCTGAAAAATCGAACAGTTCTGGTCTTTGGGATTGAGAATGTATTCAGACTCAAAGAATTCAAATACTCCTTCCATGGGGCCACATTTGGGTACCCTTCATTACATCTGTGACCAAGATGTTGTATTCCTAGAAATTTTAGTAAGCAACAGGAGTGATGGCTGACGAGTCACTTCATGTCTCTCACCGTTGTTTCTACCACTTTCATGTCTGTGTTTCCACCCAAGAGTTACTGCTCCTAAATTATTTCCATATTTTGTACACTATAGTCTAATATCTAACTGGCGAGGCACCTGCACAGGAGCCCAGAGAAAAAACATGCATCTGCGTTGCTTAAGTGAAAACACCCCATTTAAAGGTGCTATCAGCACGAGAGAATTTTCAAATCCAGCCAGAGGGAATCAGCACAGCTTTTCCAGAAGCGTTGCCTTTCCAGGTCACAGTGTCTTTTCCTGCTGCATACATCACCTGCCCTTTTTTTTTTTTTTTTTAACGTAGGCTCCACGCTGGGAGCCCGATGCGGGGCTTGAACTCACGACCTTGAGATCAAGACCTGAGCCAAAATCAAGAGTTGGACACTTAACTAACTGAGCCACCTAGGGGCCCCTACATTGCCTGCCTTCTAATTGGAAATTCAAGAGAGCAAAGTCTTCCTCTGAAAATAAATTGAGTCATGAGAGATGGAGTTATGTCAGAACTTAGCCTTTGGAAGAAAGAGACGACATCTGTATCTCAGAATGCTTAATGCAACCTCTACAGCTTTCGTCAGTCATCTTTCTGGTTTTTTTCTTTCTTTTTTTAAGTTGTCCTTAGCTTTCCCCCCCCCCTTTGTTGCACTGCTTCTTCCTTACTTACACACAATCTAACCCAAACACATTCTCCTTGGCTAACTTTTAACTCTATATTTTTTATGCACTGGTCACATCCTATTAGAAAAGAGGAGTTATTGCTACTTGTCCACTTGTATCCAATTAGGGTATTTGATTAAAGAAATACCCAATTTAAGAAAAAGCCTGGTAAATCTTTAGTTTGCAGAAGAGCATTCATTTCCGAAATGCTGCGCTCATAAAATAAGTTTCCAAACTCAGGATTCATTTCATTTTTTCCTCTGACTAGTAGAAGTGAATGTCACAGTGATGAAATTCAACTGATATATACCATACAATGGAAGCAAGTGTGAAAAAAATTCTTAGAAACATTGGAGTCTTGCTTTTGAGTGTCCATAAAGAAAATACTTGAGTTACCTTGAAACCAGTAGGATTTAAGGTTCCTATAATGCCAGTGCAAGGTTATTGAAATCTTTGATGATTTGCCAGGCATTGCTCTGGGAGAAATTTAGACCAGTGCTTGCTATAGGTAAGACTCCACCGGTATGCATTATGTAAGCGGTGCCATGATCTGGACCACCCACCTCTGAAAGGTGTGGGAAGGTGTTGGAAATCTCACGGTCTTTTCTCTGCAGTTATTCTGTATAGTTGTCAACCCCCTTCCATGGAGTTATAGGGAATATGCCACTCAGAGGAGTGCCCAGGTGAGATCTGCTTGGAGACCCTTCTTCCCCCTGAGTTTGGGTAAACAGTATGCTACCTAGAAGTTCAGAAATTGCAGATTTTCCCAAAATCCTTCTTAGATCTGCTTCTAAAGAAAAGGTTGACTTCATGAGCCCACGATGCAACCTTTCACTTCATTGCTGGCAGAATTGTCCAAAACCAAGATTATAAGAAGTCCTTCAGGCTACAGACACCATTTCTGTTTTTTCCAATGTTCTACCATATGTAGTGACATAACTGTATTATCCAAGAGCAAAAAGCCAGATCCCTCCTGTATCTGGTGGCACTGGAAACGCTGCTGGCCGAACCGAAAACAGAGATGACAGTCATTGAAGCTGCCTTGTTATGGAAGCATACATAGCCCCCATGACCCAGCACCCTTACAGTTTTGATAGTTTTCAGAAAAAGCTATTTAAGTCACACACATGATATTTTGGTAGTCCTTAAAAAAAAAAAAAAAAAAAAAAAAGGAGGCATTTTATAGCTAAACAATTTTATTGGCTTTTTGTGAAATAAAAAACACGAAACAAACCACCATGGTTAAAGGCCATAATCAGCAACAACCAAATGAACCAGCCACTTGGTTACAGCAGCTGATAACAAACACTAGTGGATATTATTGCTTATACCCCAGGTTCATTTATATGTCCATTATGTTTTGGCAAGATTACAATCACATGGGAACTTTGGTTGTATAAACTCAACTCTGACCACTCACTAAAAACTCAAACTTCTACCATTTTATGATGGGATATATGTCAATTCCTCCTGAGTCTTGACATTTATCCTCTCATTTTGTCTCCTTTCTCCTTCTGCTAATGATTTACAACCCTATTGACCAAAACTTAAAGTAGATGCATTTACAACCATCCATTTCTACTCTACTGCCCTCTCCTTTGTCATGAGAGGGTGAGGCATTCCTGGGCCTCTCCAAACTCTTGGATCTGGTGTGTATCCACCGTCAGTAATAAATGTCCATCTGTAATCTGGGTAGATTTTCAAATGCATATGGTTGTCAACATTGGGGTTTGGACTCAACTGTCTCTTTTCCAACTTCCGAAAGCTAGGAAAAAAAATCAACAGCCTTTAGCATCAGTAAGTTGACCTCCCGACAAAATAAGCCCCCGCCGCCGCCATGCCACATCCCACGGCAGGTATGGCGCTGGGGCCTTAAAATGCTCCGTATGAGTGCTGTAACATTTTAATGTACAGAGAAGCAAGGACTGACTGCCTCTCCAAAGCTCCCCTGCTCAATACTTTCTGTTTTAACACTGAAAACTCAGAATGACGAAGGGTCAGGACTAACTCACAATAGCACCATTTCCTAGACTCTTGGAATAAGATTCCTGTCTGCGTTGGAGACTGCAGGGACCCCAGACGACCCAGCCTCCAGCTTTGCGCCTTCACAGGCCCTGCTGACCTTCAGCAGGGGTGGGTGGTCTGCCTCAGCCTACTCCTACAGCGGCCTGAATTTTCCCTGGGAAGAGTTAAAAATGCGTGTCTTACAAAGTGAAGTTGGCTGCAGGTGAGAGACCTGAGGAAGCCTGTTTCCGTGGGTGAGATGTGACGAGCTTGCAGATGATGGGACAAAGGCTGGGGATCCCTTCCTTTGCCCATCTCAGTTCAAGTCTTTGAAGAATCTGCACGCAGAAGCATGGCAAGATCGAGGAACACGGAGAGACGCAAACCCTCACACAGCCACCCAAACACCAATGCTCTTACGGTATCTCGTGGGTTCAGGTCCACCGCTGGGTTTGCCCTGGATAATGCTGGGATTGAATAAGCCCTTCTAATGATTATAAAGATTATCCTTTTGAATCTGGACATTTTAAACAACAGAAGACTTGGTATCACTGTATTTTACATGGCACATATAACCATATAATTACTAGCATTTACACGGCAAATATTGTAAATACACATTCTTGGAGTTGACTTGGTAATTATACCACTGTTATTCGGCAGAACAAAGATTAAACACTCTCTAACTTGCACTTGGGGGAATTTCGTTCCAACCCTGTACTTCACAACCAAAGGATAACCCTCTAATTATGCAATAATGCCTGGTGGTCATGTGGGCCAAGAGCATCACAGGGCGACTTCATGGTTAATTTGTGGCCTGTAAAATAAAGTAATACATAGTATTTTCATTTCAACAAAATACAAGAGACCATATAAAAATATTTTCTAATTTGGACTTTGAAACATGAAAGCTGGATTTTTTTTTTCCTTGGTATAAAAAGAAACAAAGTAACGGACTAAAGTTTATTAAGCCTTCTAACAAAAAATATACATATAAGTTTAAGGAATGCAGTGAGCATCAACTTCCCTTTTTTGTCCAGGCTCATTGATGGGGAGCTTGTGCTTTGATCCCGACAAAGATAAATGCACAACAGTGGAGGAAGATCAGTGCCTGAAACCTGAACTACGACTTATCTCTAATAATAAGACTAATTTTACAGTAGTGCTTTTAAAAGTGGTGTGTCAGATGACTGATTTTTGTCTCTTCCCCCTCAGGCAACTGCTGGAGACGAATTCCAGAAGCACCACTTTCGTCTTGAGTGATGTTTATTTAGTGCAATATCTTCCTTCTCGCGTTCCCTTTTCACGCGCTGGTAGTGGTCTTCCTCCTTCAGATACCACACAGGGGGCCAGCGGTGCCGCTCAAAGTATTCCTGGTTGTCTGGTGAAGGAAAGGTGCAGACGATGAGACCCGCTGTGTTCGTCGAGGGCTTCTATATTCTAGGTTCCGTGCCCCGTGCTTCTCGTATATGCTCCCTTCTACATCCTCCCAACAACCCGGTGTGTGGGGATTAGGGATCAGGGGTACGACCATTTGCAGATTGGGACACTCAGGTTTCGAGAGTTAGAATCACTTGCCTGAAGTAGCTGGGCACGGAGAACCTGAACCCAGGACCACTTGGTTTCCGAGCGGAAGCTTGCTCCTCGGCATGCCTCCCTAGACAAGGGTGAGCCCACCCCCTCCGCAGGCTCTGCGGCAGGGAACCCCCGGATCCCGCTCCATGCAAATCTCCCAAGCATGAAGTTCTTCGAAGAGGATTCCTGCCCCACAATTCCTTGCGTCGCGTCACGGGCATGTGACCACCAGCCAATCCCAAGGACTTCCCCCGGAGCTGCCTGGGGCCTGTACACCTGCTCAAGGGCACGGAGGGTCAACGCTGCAGTCAGAGCCGATGGGAACCGGACTGATGGGAGCCTGTGTTCTCACCTGCGGATTTCGATTTGATCTCCTTGCGGAACTTGGAACACACGCTGTTGTAGTTGGTGCAGATGTGGTGCAAACACCAGGCGGCCAACTGGTGGGCGTTGTGGAACTACAGGGAAGTGACCAAAAAGGGGGTCAGACTCTACTTTCTAAAGTGGGGCCACAGAGAAATCGTCAGCCACCGTAGGGGTGACAGAGATGATAAAGGGCCCGCGTGACTGATTCGGCAAACCTCTTGTTTTGACTACAGTGTTTTGACTTTGGCTATGGTGCCGACGCCAGCCCAATATAGTGCTTGGCACACCCCTTCCTTACCCCTGTGACAGGTGTACCAAAAATAATCACCGTATCAGATCAGGAGCTGAAAGCGCCCCTCTCCACCCAGCCTCCCCTGCCACTGGCCCGCTAGTGACTCATGACTGTGGCCTCTGGAAGGTGCCAGCCAGCAGCAAAGCAGTGACACGGACTCTGGTTAAGGAAGCCTCAGCCACGGAGCACTCCGTGTCGCAGGTCAGAGCTCGCCTTGCTGGGGCCAAAGATCTGAAAAAGGAGACTGAGGAATGTGTACCTGTCCTTTGGTTACATAAGAAGAGCGGGTGGTGTGGGCAGGGTGGCAGGGACCCGACACTCCACAACGACTCCTTTCTGAGCAGATGCTCGAGGGGAGGGAGCAGCTGAGGTAGCTGTGACCAAAACAGACTTGGTGCTCAAAATGCCACAGTCACCTCCCCATTCCTCCCCAAGTTTGGCAAGTCTCCCCCACCCCACACTTTGTCCGTGTCCTCGGCTATCCATTCAGTTTGTGGGTCTTGAGGTTTCTTTGATCAGGCGAAACCCTGAAACCCTACAGGGTGCTCCCTCGGGGGCCCACATCTCTGCCATGAACAAAAGGCCCATATAAAAGCTGATGTCCCCAGAAAATAACTCAAGAAACTCTGAGAGTTGCAAACCCAACATTATAGACCATTTTTGCTGGTGCTTCCAACTTCTCTTGAGATCAGATTTCTTTCTGAAAGTAAGACTCGGGCACCGGTGAGCTGGAGTTGGCTTGGATCTGCCCAAGAGCGTCAACGGTGCACATTTCTTCCCTACTCCGAGGTCAGCAATTTCACGTTGTTAAAATTGGTCAGGCGGAGGTGTTTATATCCTGGACCTTGGAAAATGCAACAGATCGGGTGCCACCTGTCCGCACACTGATGGCTAAATAAACCCAGCATGCCATGAGGCAAGGGTCTCGTGAATGAGCTACGGTACGGGAGGCTCCAGCCTAAACTCTTCCTGCCGAGGCTCGTCAGGGCGGGGACCCAGAGCAAAGAGACACAACTGCAAATCACTACCTCAAGGAGACTGGCCCTACATGCAATGCTGGGTCATTGCATTTTTCTCTAGGAGGAGTACTTACTGGAGAGAGCACAAGTCATAAACTGTGCCCCGGACCTGGTTCCAGAGACCTCAAACTCCAAGTATGGACAACCCATTTTGATGGGACCTTGCTGAGCCTACTGCAACAGATGCCTGTTCTGGGTTTTCACTGTACCTCTATTAGGCTGTTTTTCATGCTGGATTTTAATAATGTGGGCTTCTGTCTATTTCTCTGTCTATGATTGCCCCGAGGGCAGAGAATCTGCCATTTATATCCATGTGTCCTTTTGTCTGGGGCAGTGCCCGGTGTGCGTGGAGAAAACCACAAATACTCGTTGCATAAGTCCAAACCAGGAGGCTGCTGTAAAGTCTGATTCTGCCTTTTCCCCTTTTGAATGCAAACCGTTCCTGTGCAACTTGACCTGCTACTTGCCTCCCTCCTCTCCCTGAAACCACCTCCTCTCCCTTGATTGAGAAAGAGCCATTCAAATCACCTGACCTAAGGCTTAGTAAACCTCGGCCCTAACAGAGAGGGAACAGAAAACCGAACCCAATGGGCTGAAGAAAGGACCGAAGAATGTCTTCTTCATTCCTTCAGAATGAAACTCAGTTGTCAGTAAACTCAGTGTCAGTCAGTCTATGCCAGGGACGAAGCATCCCACACATGCAACAGGGTTCTACTCTTCACTGCTCGTTCTTGAACATTCTCTCCCACTTGATTCTCAAAATAATCTGTAAGGTTGATAGGATGTGAATTATCATCCCCATTCATTACGGATAAGGAAACAGAGGCAGAGTTTAGGTTTGTGCCTTGAGTAAGTCATTCGGGACAACGCTGAAGCCGGATCTCGGGGCCTCTCTGGAAGAGTGCAAGTGTGTACAGGGATTATGGAATCACAATATTGCTATTAACAAATACTGATTCTGGAAAACCCCAGGAAAGCTGCAGTGAGAGGTGGGGCATTAGAGGGCTTCATGGAGTTCTAGAAACCGTCTGATCTGGGCCAATATGTGTCCAAGAATTCAAACAAGGAGAGACAGAACCTTCCCCTATCATGCCCCAAGTTGTTCTCCCACATGTGAAGCTGGTGCCTCGGGGGACAACAGGGCTGGCGTGGGGTAGGGTCCGTGTTGTTTTCTCAAATGAAGCCCAGCAGGGGGAATGGTGCATGAAACGTGAAACTCTCAGATCTTCTCAGTGTACACAGGGCCCTCTGTGACTCAGTGGTGACATCTTTATTTAGACAGATGCAACAGCGGAATGTTTGATCAGCATTAAATGAACTGGTTGAACACACTTAAAAGGTGAAAGGCAAATTGTTACAAACCTGGGCCAATTCCAAATACGAGAGCACTTCCCCGTCAATGCCCACACCACTCATCGCGGCCTTGGTCAGCTCCTGGACAGCATACTGCTCTGGGGAAGAGAGAGAACGAGAGTAAGTTGAACCATACCCTTGCAAGCCAGACATCTCACTTAGAGAGTCTGGTCTGGGGCCACCTAAGAGGAAAGGAATATGGGACACAGCTCTGGCAGTCATCCGAACTGAACTCAGGGCCCACTGTGATGGTTGGTCTTCCAGCATGGGGAGTTCTGGTCTCCGGCCATTGCACCAATGACTCTGGGACACTTGTTTGCACTTCTGAAATAGTTGGAGTCCTCCAGACCTTCACTGTCCAGTATGGTGACTACTGGCCACGTGAGCCAACTGAAACTTAAATTGAAATGAAATAAAATTAAAAATTCACACCCTCAGCCACACTAGTCACACCAAAGTGCTCAACAGCTACACGTGTATTGGGCAACACAGACATAGAACATTTCCATCACTGCAGACAGTTCTATTGGATAGTGCTGCTCTGGATAGTCCAGTGCCTTCCTAGAATCCTCTAGACTCTCTAGTATCTTCCTGTTTGACAGCTTCCCCGCTCATATCACTCCAATTCTCAATAATCTCTGAAAGTGGAAGGACTGAGTAACAGGAATGAATCCATATGGGGAATTAAAAATGTGAATGCAGATGTCTTTCTCAACAGCTGCAGATGGGTAACATATTGTTCAGCCTGTTAGATTCTAACGACTGGGGGGGAACCTTCAACTGGAAGTAACAAAAATCTAGCTGGGAGAGCCAATTCTGCCTGGGAGCTGTGCCCAAGGCTTCTAAGTTGAATCTAAATTGTGATTCTGAGATGGAGTGGTCTCCTGCCTCTGCTTGGGCCGTCCCCTGCCTTTGGGACTGACGTGTGTGGGTACAATCTAGGCCCACACTCCTAGCTCCCTGAGGTCGAGGTACTCTTTTCATCTCCAGCATTGCATCTGTTCTTCTAATCCAGTAAACTGTCCCAACCCTGCTTACCCTCTGTTCTATGCACTTGGGAGTCAACATGCCTCCATGTGGTCAATACGATATCTAGATGGGAATGGTTTCTTTGGCACAACCTTCATCAGTTGGATGGACAAAGAACTATTTGGAACTACATTTTCCAAAGAAGTCGTCAGGCTTTTTGATTTTAGATAATAGCTACATTTCCTGATACTCATTTAACATGTTGGCTTGCAACACATTCTTACCCCAGAAACTGATTTTTATTTTTTTAAAGATTTTATTTATTTATTTGAGAGAGAATGAGAGAGAGCACATGAGAGGGGGGAGGGTCAGAGGGAGAAGCAGACTCCCTGCCGAGCAGGGAGCCCGATGCGGGACTCGATCCAGGGACTCCAGGATCATGACCTGAGCCGAAGGCAGTCGCTTAACCAACTGAGCCACCCAGGCGCCCTTTTTGTGTGTTTTTAAAGATTTTATTTACTTATTTGTCAGAGAGAGCACAAGCAGAGGGAGAAGCAGGCTTCCCGCTGAGCAGGGAGCCCGATGCGGGACTCGATCCCGGGACTCCAGGATCATGACCTGAGCTGAAGGCAGTCGCTTAACCAACTGAGCCACCCAGGCGCCCCGAGAAACTGATTTTTAAAAACTATGTTCTGAACACTCTATACTTAACCCAACGTTATAAATGATTAAAGGGATCATCTTCGGCAGCTATATATTTAATCCTAGCAGTAACAGTAGCATTTAATAACAAAAGGAAACAGGCTTAGAAGTCTGCAGTTCACACCAGAACCTCTCTTTGATTCAGTTCCTTTCACGGAGAGGTCAGTCCCAAGTTTTCGTCACTGTACTTCATATTTAAGCAAAAATGGCACTAGTTTAAGATTAATCACAAACCTTGTTCAACAGATTTGGTTCCAAATTGTTTTTGACCCCATAAAAAAAAATCAAATTCATCCTCAAAGGATACCTACTTGTAAACACTGAATAGTCAAACAGATCAGAACCCATACTTTTGAAAAAAGGAACTGCCCACTGCAGCCTCCTAGGGTTAACATTTAAAAAGCAGGGCACTCTTGTGGACCTGTGACTTCAGGGTTGTTGGTTAAAAATGGTTTTTAAAAAAACAGCAGTGCTTCAACAATCTCTTTCTATCTTTTTATCCAGTGGGGGAAGAAGTAAGGCAAGGAGAGGACTTGGGTCTCCAGCTGGCTGAGTATAGCAGAAACGTGAAGTCCAGAGAAATACATTTTATTCCAAAGACACCTGCCAGAAAGTGAAGTGCAGATATGACCAGCTGGTTTGTTCAAACATTCATTTTCATTCACTTCCTGATTCAACAGGTATTTATTGGGAAGCTAATATGCTCAGGCACTTTGCTGTGTGCTGGGGACAGTAGGCCAGTGTACAAAGCTGTCACTATTTCTGCTCTCACGGCTCACAGGAGTCAGCTAATGTAGTGACAAACACCCAGACTGCTACCTGACCCTTCTCGTGAATGAAGCTGAAGGTTTACATTTAGGAAACATGTATGTGAATAATACACGTCTCCTATTTAGACCTGCTTCAGCCTAACAACTGAACAAATCCAGAAATGATTTTGGGAAGTGAAGCCAAGTCCCCCTTTCTTCTTTCTCCCAAAATGCTCTTGACAGTGTCAGAACATTTTCTAAAATAGCTTTAAAAAAACCACTTACATAATGCTTACTAGGTGCCAGACACTGTTCTGAGAACTTTATATATATCTTAACTCCTTAATCTTTGTAACAACTCTACGGGAGAATAACATGATCCCCATGCTAACGAGAGAGAGAGCAGACACAGAGTGGTGAAGTGTGAAGTCATCTAGCCAGTAAATGGTGGAGTCAGGATCTGAACCCGAGCAGTCTGGCTCTGCAGCCTATGTTCTTCACCACGGCCTCCTACTGCTCTTTCTTAAAGACTGTGTCTGAGCACACATCAGGGGAATAATATGGACACAATAGTTTTATTTCCAATCCCACGGTCCACAAATAAGGCAGAGTGCACAGAGCATGGGTCTCAAGGGCAGGGATCATGCATCACTCATCTTGGTAATTGTGTCCCCCTACAGGGTCTACCACAAAGTAGGTGCCTAAGAAGTATTTGTGGAGTTGAATTGGGCTGTCTGATACATTTGATCTACTTATTATCACCCTGCACAAGACAGTCCTATACTGGGTGATAAAAAATTTAATTTTTATTCCCTGGAAATGTTATTTTTGCTTAAATGTGATTTTGATAAATTTGACAGTCAGACCCTGCATGACCCTGAGTCATCAGACTTACCTGCAAGTGCAACCAAGTGTGGCAGGCAAAATCTGTTTGCCAAGGCAATTAATTCCAGTGGGTCCAGGTCCAAGTTAGGTGACAACTGCTTGGTATAAAGATAATCCAATACCGCTTGCATTGACATCTTGTTTATGTTCGGGAGATATACCTGAAATGTTATTTGAAAAGCTAAGTTCTGCTGAAGAAAGCAGTGGGTGCATTTCCAGGCTATACTGCTTATAAATACCCCAACCGTACAATTTGATATTGGCAAGTCTGGGATACCTGCTTTGAGGCCGCGTGTAGAAGTCATTCGCTATTTATTGCTTCAAACATAACAGTTTGATTTGTAGATGACGAAGGAGTGGGGCTGCCTGACAAAGCCTGATTTGGAATTTTTAAATGGCTATTTGGACTTATAAATCAGACAAACGGTCTGTAAATGTATGATGACATTATGGACTCTCCTCACCAAGTACCTTCTAATACTCTATTGTGGGGAAAGAAATCTCCCAGCAACATGACAGGTGTGGGGGTAGCTGCAAACAACACTGTTGCTGACACACGATAGAGCCCCGCTCTCTAAGATGTCAAAACAGAGGATGAGCAACCACCCTGGTTGCCACAGTGACTGGCGTGATTCCAATGTTCTATCAATATATGCAAACACAGTATACACACTTCATTATTTTTCCTATGGCACAACCACATAGATTCAAAATTATTGGAACATTATCAGGTTATCAGTAGATGCAGAGAATCCAGAGACATCCTGACCTGGGACATGTGGGGAACAGTTGGTTGGGTCTGGTAAACTCTCCTTTGTAGGAATTACCTAATCTCGAGACCTCCTGAGCACCTGCAGTTCTTGCCAATATTGATACCTGCTAGAGTTTGCTAGAGAGCCAGGGCCGGGATCAGTGAGGATGTACACGGCGCAGAAGCACACAGTCAAACTAACCCCACAGGATGGGCCCTGGTATAGGACAGAACAGCACCACTGCCTTTGACTCCAGGCATGATGATGGTGATAAAAATTAAGCTTAATGGAAGGCCTCCTTCACACGTGGTGCTGTGCTAAGCTTCCCACACCCAGTATCTAATCTGATCCTTATATTCTCCCTAGGAGGAAAAAACTATTATTTTTGCCATTTTACAGGTAAGGAAATTGAGGTTCATGGAGGTTAGTAGTCCCCTATCCAAGGTCACGGAGTTAGTAAGTGACTGGGATTTGAACCTAGGGAGTACAATTCTATGCTCAGAACTGCTGTGCAGTACAAGAAACCCTTCATGGCAAGGAAGCTAAGGTTTGGGTCACAGTACAATTAAGTACCATATTTCACTAACAGTTCTTAAGCATTAGATTTCTAAGTTCAAAAGGATGAACAGTTATTAACTGCCTATTTCTGATACTTAATAGACCTCTATACACCATATAAAGATACAATATATGATTATATCTCCATTACACATGATTACATCTGCATTATGTATCTAATCTTTCCCTTTATGTATATATTACCACCACAGTCGACATGGGGCTCATGGCCAATGCGTTCTGGTGTCGTGGTTCCAGATTCACTTAAGCGATAGCAACCGGTATCATCTTCCTGCACAGCCACCAGCCACCTCAGACCGAATATCCTGGCCCACAGAACCTTCTACTACTGTATCAGAGGGAAGGCCTCCCCAGACCTTCCCAGAAATAGTAAGAAAATTATACACCCACCCCCTTTCAGACATAGTCGATGAGAACAATTATGATCTGGTAAATAAGCTGCATGGGTTATTACCATCAAGGATTTGACAAGTTTAGAGTTTCTTTAGAGTTTCTAGCACAGCCTCGACAATAGATACAACTTGGCAAGTAGAAACTGTTACTGATGTTATTTGAAAATAAAGAAGCCACCGTATTGTAATTAATTGCTGTTCCAGTGAATCTAGCATCAGTTAGACTTGTGTATATGCTTACGTACATACATGTTGACACATACATGCATTTATCTTATACAGATCAGGTCTGGATTCGCACAGTTTTCTAGATAATTGAAGTTGTGAAACTTAACATTTGGGCCATTTTGATAGTGAAAGTATATGCATTTTACAAAGTCCTAAGTGCTATAAAGAATTAGTGATCATAAATGTAAACAGTGCCAGAGCTTTCTGTGAAGCCCTGTTCTCAGCTACGGGGATACCTGCTGTTTTGGAAAATAGTGGCTTGGAGGACAAGGCAAGAGGCTGGTGCAGGCCCAGGGGTTTGTCACTGAAATGAGTGTGACCTCTGCCAAATCATTCACCCTCTCCGATCCTCGGTGTCCTCATGCGTTATCTGGGCGTTATTTGGAAGAGGTGATACCGACAGCTTTTTCTTCTTCACTGAGACTCTGGATTTTGAAGATATTTGGATTACCTTAGCATTTTTTGGTAAGAGTGTGTTCTAAGTCACGACAAAATGAACTTCCTAAGTGAAAAGAAATTATTTCTGGCAGCAGGAGATGACAGATTCCTGTAAGCAGCCCTGCCCCAATACTTCCAATGTCTTCGGCGTGTTCTGACATTTGTAATCATCCATGACCTGCTTTTTCCTTCTTGCATAACACAATGCTAACAGTTTTTTGAAGCGATGGCTTTGTTGGGCAAAGAATGCTTGGGACCCTTAGAGCGAATGAGAATAAACTAAAAGCACGTTCGGAACCTGCACCTTTTTTTTTTCCTCATTTTTTTTTAAAAGACCATTTCTGTGATTTTAATGTTTACGTAGAACAATGGAGAGGTCATTTCATAGAACTTTTAAAAATAATATAAAGCTACATAAGAGATGGAATTAAGAATTTTGCATCCTACCTGCTGGATGTACCTTAAAAAAAAAAAGTCAGCAAAGAGAATATAACGCTATCCTAAAAAACGTCCCATAGTCCAGTTTCGTTGGTTTAAAATTTTAATTGTGAAAATCAGCTCAGACTATTAGGCTTATAATTAGAGACGGTCTCATAGAGAATGAGAAAGTATTCCAGATCCAGAGCATTGCTTACTACAAGCCAGGCATGCATTTTTAATGAACCACTTGCTGAGTACCTCTAGGGAGAGAATTATGCTTACTGCTACATTAAAAGTAATGAGAAAAATAGAAGTAAAATACAATGTCTTCTTAAATATTAAGTGACAAAAAATGTTAAAGTAACATCAATGTATATTTTCTTCCTTTCTGGATATGCATGAGAATTCTATTAATGCAAAAAAATAAAAAGACTGAATTTTGAGGGGGAAGTCAGATTTTCACAGGACAATAAAGAGTTAATGGGTGCCCTAGAAAAGGACAGATCCCAAGTGCCAATACAAGCCTGCATCAGTCATGGAATATTTGCTGAGCGTTTAACTGATGTTCCTCCCTCCCCATGATCCCTCTAACCACACTTTGCTAGTTTAGGAAGCTGGGGGGCTTTTTAACTTAGGGCTTTCAGGGGACAAAGATTTTTAATCCTTCATGGAAAGAATTAAACAAGAATCCTCCAGGACAATAGTCACCGATATTTCTTGAGCTTCCGTATGTTCCAAGCACCGAATTCTATGTTTATACATGTGTTCTCCTGACTTATCTGCCCTTTGAAGACGGTTTTCTTGTTATCCCCCATTTTACAGATGAGGACACACGTTAGGAGAGGGTCGGTCGCTTGCTCAAGGTCAAGCTGAGACTAGAGTTTATCACGACATAACCATTACAGTCTACAGGGGAAATCAAGGGAAGGGGCAGGCAGGGGCACACATGTCAACAGCTCATGGCATTCTCAACACACGGACTAAAGGGATCCGGCACGGACCTTCGGTTGCTTGGGTCCATGGTCTCTGTCTTCTAAGTTGGGTAGAACGTATCCATACCTATTAGCCTCAGCTGCCATGTTAATGACCTAGTCTTTCTAGGAGGTCGTGCTACCCAGGGGGCCCCTCCAGGAGAGGCTGTTCCCCATGTACGTGTGCATTCACATTGTCTGCCAAGTTTTTGTTTTGGTCACCTCTCCTGCACATTTTAATCTGGAGCTGATTACGGTCCATTCTGGGAAGGGATAAAGGGGATTAGCATTTGTGAGGTCAGCTCTGACAGTGTCCCTTTGTGCCTGGGTTCCTGACCTTGATCAACTTCTCTGCTGTGTTAATAGCAGGTGCTCGGCCACACAATCAGCACACATTTCAGTGAGCTGGAAAAATAAGGGAAGCCAGCCTCCAGGCCCTTTATCTCTGGAGATGACTGAAGTGGGTGAAATGCCATTTGGATGAAGTTTTGTCAGTCAGTGGCTTCCCCAGATTTTTTTGGAAGTAAGAGTGAAAGAGTATTAACCCTACCAACATCACAATAAGTCTAATGGCAGTTACGTTTACTTAATGCTCCTGGGGTGATTTGCAAGGTCTGACTTTTGTACCCCACTACCACACTGTGGGTTATCATCATGCTTTCCAGACAGGGAGACTGGAGCTCAGAAAGGCGGTCGCTTGCCCAAGGCCACACAGCTTGTAAGTGGAGGAGTTGGGATTCGAGCCCCACATCCTTCACTGGGCGGCCTCCACGACGCTGCTGATGTCTCAGGGACGCGGCTCTGAAACCCCTTTGGTGGCACGGGAAAGACTTGGTTAGTTACAGCTGAGGACCTCCTGATTCCGAAAGGCTGCTAGACACCAAAAGAGGTCATCAGGATAATTCTGACACTTTTTGCCCACACAGCAGACAGCCTTTTGCTGGGGGTTGGTTTAGGAGCAGCAGCAGTTTGTTCTGGAAGCAGGAGGTGGCCCAGGGACCTCCTCTGCCCCAGCCCTCTGGGCTTGTGATTCTGCAGCCCTACTCGGGGATGCAAATGCAGGCTCCTGGGTCACAATGGGAGTGCTCAGATTTCTGCGGTGAGGGCCCCTCACCGCTATTGTTTTCTTCATTTCTTTTAAAAGTGTGGAGAGAGATGCTGAGATAGGCAAAACAAGCAGCCTCTTGGGATAATAAACTTGATGGGGTGTCCCCATGTTTTTTAAAAAAAGATGGTTAAAAAAGACTTTCAAAACTCAACAAAAACGTTTGCTCTTCTAAACTTAGATGTGCTTGAGTGGAATTTTTCTTTCTTTTCCAATCGAGTTTGTAAAAAGATGAACGGGTAGGGTCTTCAACATACTGCTTGCTCTGCTCTAAGATTATCCTTCTCCTGGAGATAAGGCTGGTGCCCGAGAAGTGACTCAGTGGCCTCCGCGAGACCGAAGGGAGGCGTGTTCAGAGGAGGGACCATTTGCTCTGTTGCCGTCTCCGTCCAGTGAACAGACCGTTGGAGAAGGCAAGTCCGGCCGAGCCTCGGGGAGTGCCGCAGCTCCAGGAGACCGTCCAGGGCGTCCCCCATGCCCTGGGGCGTCCCTCACGGGGCAGATGAGAAGACTGAGGCCCAAGGGGGTGGCTTCTTAAGGCCCGCCCTCTGGTCAGGGTCTCAGCTGAGCCCAGGACGGGGATGACTGAGGAAACTTTTCACTGCCTTAAACTTCTGGAAGACAGACTCTGCCCCTATTGGATGTGATTTTGCCGGTATCTTGCTTGGGGACATTTGTTAAAAAGTAGAGCCAATCACGTTTTACAAATGAAAGCAGTGAGCAACAGACACCAGCTCCTCTTAACTACAAAATTAAGAAGAGGGTGACCTGACGCTCAAACACTGCCTAAGGAACTGGTTCAGGGAAGCAGTTAAATAACTGAAGTCGTCTGGTTAATTAAACACATGCCCATTCACAGAGATACCACTTGGGCTTTTCAGAAGGCACATACCTCACTGTTGGCGCTTTCCACAAACGAGCCCCCAAACATGGCGGCCATCCACCTGCAGCTACAGATCAGCAACGGTTTGTGGGCGCTGATGGCTCCATCATCCAACCTAAACGTCACATCTGCCCAGGGATTGAAGAAACATAGCCGTGAGCCAGCTTTGCTGAGAGTTCTGCCCATATTCGTCCACCTACATCTCCTACTCTCTCTTCCATAGCTTTACTTAGTGATTTTGTATCAACCTCCACCTTTGGAACACCCAATTCCTTCTATGTCATTCGAGGATTGGGGGTAAACATTTAAAATTGCACATAAGCTCACAACACAAATTCTCTGAACCATATAGTACCAAAAAGGAGAGGAATATTTTTTCCTCCTTACTATGAAAAATTTCAAAATAATAGAACAGTGGAAGAAATAGTACATTGTTAACATTCTGCCATGTTTGCTTTAGCTATGTATGTGTGTGTGTGTGTATAGATAGTGAATATGTGTGTATATGTATACACTTTTTTAACAGATAGCATGACACTTCGAACTACTTTATCAAGAATTTTCTAAAAATAAGAACATTCTTCTAGATAATCATATCATTATCACACCTAAGAAAATCAGCAATGATTCCCTAATTTCATCCATTATCTAGTTCATATTCAAAAATTTCCAATTATCTCTAAATTGTATTTATAGTTTTTTTTTTTTTTTAAAGACAATCCACTTGAAGCTCCACATTGTATTTGGTCACTATGCCTTTGCATTAAGGGGTGGGCGATTCAATTCATTTCACTTAAGGTCCATTGTTTAATTTACTGCAGGTTTGTAACATTGCTTTTCATTAACTTTCAAGATGGCTTCTATTCCATGATGGTCAATGTTTCAGGTAAATATTATTTATAAGCTTTAAAATTAATGAACAGACTCAGTAATCAATGACTAAATGTATAGTACTAAATGTGTATCATCATGACAGGCATTATGAAAGATAAAGACAAAACAGAAGTGTCCACATAAATAAAAGTCAGAAAGTCACATTTTTACAATGAAATACACACACACACACACACACACACACAGAGGGCAATTTCAGAATTTAGTAGAAGTGTGTGCAAGCAAATATGTGAGGACACTGTGGCAGCAGACGGCATGGTCATCAAGGACAAAGAAGAGGTGAGGAAAATATAGAGCAGGGTAAAGGAGTGTGAGAAAGAAAAGGAGAGGAGGTGGGCAGATGAGGCACTCCTGATGGGAACGCAGACGGTTGCCAATATCACCTCAAGGATTTCAGGGCCAAAGGGTCAGTGGAGAGTAGACTTGGTCAGGGAAAGGACCCTGAAGGGGAATCATGAGCATCAAGCTGACTGGCTCTGGCTCAGGCTCAGGCTCAGGGGTAATGTGACTTACCTTCGAGAAGCACTGTGATACCATGCTGCTTTAGAGGGAAGCTTGCGTACAAATCCTGCCTGTATGTCCTGGGGCAAGTTACCTAACCTCTTTGTCCCTCAGTTTCCCAATCTGCAAAATGGAATAATCTTTAGCCCTTAAGTCTGATAAGTCTGATAAGAATGAAATAGATGGATACATGCAACTAGAAGGGTACATGAAAAAAATAAGCATTTATACATGTTAGTGATGGTTAGTCTCTCCTTTACTCGTGTATAGCTAATGTTTAATAAAACACAACCAAAGGGATCGATGACTTTATCATTGGACCTACTCACCTGAGAATGTCCCTTTGCTGAGACACTCTTTTATCCGATTGGCCTTCCTGACATGAAAAGCTTTTGTAATCTCCTGGTTCATGAAGGCTTCCTTGTTCATGATGTTTTCCACCATCATCCTCAAATCAAACATCTCCAGAACCTCTGCAATCTGAGCCAGGCCCACCAAGTCCTTTTCCTTTTCATCCAGTTGTCCCGTGTACAGAAACTGGAGCAGGGTCCGGAAAGGGCCCGGCTGGACGGAGGAGTCCATCCTGACCACGGTGATGGGGCCCACCCGCTTTGAAACGGGATTGACTTGCATCTCCTTGTGCATGCCAACGAACCCCTTGCTCCAGCCTGACAAAGTCTGCGTCTCTGGAATCGAGCTCTCGGCTTCCATCCCCGGACCTTCCTGTTGGGACAGGTTTTGGCTCGAGGACTTCCACTGATTGGTCTGAGGGGTCCTTGGGGTGCCTTCCTCCCTCTCCTCGTCTGGGTCAAGGCTCCATGCCCGCCCCTGGAAATCCCTGCTCTGCTTCTCCTTCTCACCAGCTCCTTCACTCCCATTTGGGGTTTCTTCACATTCCATTAAAAAAAGATCATAAAATTTGGAAGAGGAGGTAGCGAGGTAAATTCGATGTGCAAAGATGTGCTCCTGGTCCTGAAGGACAAACAGGACGTCGGCACACAGAGGATTGTCCAGTAAACAGGCAGCTTCGCTCGTCCCCGTGGAGGGACATTCTGGAACTTTGATGACTGGTGGAGGGGCTTTTGGAGGTAGGAATGGTGCCTGAAGTAAAGGTTTCTGAACTTTCTTTAGGTGGGATTTCCAGAACTGCAGGTGTCTGCGAGAAATCAGCGCTGCTCGGATTGCATTGTCAAACACGTCCTTGATGCCGAATTGGTCAAAGACGCTGGTCTCATAGTACGGTATGCCGAGTTCCTTCGCAACCTCTCGGCCTTTTTCAGGGGGCAGAATATCCCCTCTCTTTATGGGCCTAGAATGGAGGATTTAAAAGTTATAATCAGCCTCATTTTAGGAAAAAAATGGTAATGAGGGCCTATCAAAGCACCTAATAGAACTGTATCTTTAAAGTCCTATGCAGGATTTTTTTTAAGCGCTGTGAATTTTTTTAAAGATTTTTATTTATTTATTTGAGAGAGAGAGAGTATGAGCGGGGTGGGGAAGAGCAGAGGTCGAGGGAGAAGCAGACTCCCCGCTGAGCAAGGAGCCCGATGCGGGGCTTCATCCCAGAATCCTGGGATCATGACCTGAGCCGAAGGCAGATGCTCAACCGACTGAGCCACCCAGGCACCCCCCTATGCAGGCTTTTAATAAGGCTCTTGAAAAATCTATCAACCTCAAGTCTTCCAACCTTAAGCCTGCAGGAAAAAAAAAATGCTTTCAGTAGTAACTACAGTAACTGAAGTATCAGCCTTATTTACTAGCTATATGATCCTGGGCAAGTTACTTAAACTCTTCAAGCCTCGGTTTTCCCATCGGTAAAATAGGAATAATAATAGTAAATACCTACATTTTAAAGGACTCCTGAGAAGTTGAAATGAGAGACTATGCCAGCCCACAGGAAGCGCCTGACAAATAGCAGCCATCACCCCATCGTCACCGTCATCTTTGTCACCGGCACCTTATGCTTACATTTTGCTTTGCAACCTTACAAAGAATCCATATGCTTTTTCTCATTTGAGCCTCACCATAACCCTGCGGGTGTGATTTTCATCCACCTTCTGAAGAAACAGAGGCAGCGAGCTTAAAGGGTTTGCCTCAGGTCACATTCGAAAGTTGCCAAGAGACCTCTGCCAAGCAATTAGAACCCCGTAGTTCTAGACTGGTTAAATGGTTCACATCCAATGGCCTATTAAGTTCCTTCCATCACGTCTGTGAGCCTTCTTTCATGTCTCACTGCTTCTCTTCTCTTCCACGTCTGCAGTCACACTGTCATCCTCTTTTGCTTGGACTAGTGCATTAGCCTCTTGCCTGTCTTCAGACTCTCCACATTTTAGCCCACAGTGCTCACTGCTGCAGGAAAAATCCTTACATAACAGAAGTATGACTTGCAGCTGTAATTCTTTTTCAAGATCTCCTCTGGTTCCACAAAGCTCATGGAACAAAGGCTATGCCCTTTAAGCTGGCACACAAGGCCCATTACAATCTAATCAAACCCAGAGAGGCCAAACCTTTGGAAGCAGTGTAAGCAGAATAGTGCCATGACTATGGCATAACACGGTAAATGGGCAAGATGTGATTTGTTGTTCTATTCTACTCTTCACAAACACACTCTTGATTCTGAGACATAATGTTAGGAATGGATCTTCCTCAATAAATATTTGGCTTTCAGAATCAAAGGTAATGTGCTTGACAGGTGCTGGTCTTAGGAGAAATACAACACTGGTTAGAAATTGGATTTGAAGACCTGGATGGAATGCAAGGAAAAATGGTAGGGTGTTGTGAAGGTGGAAGGGGGTGCAGGGAAGAAGGCTTAACTTCAAGATTGGCTCCTCTGGGCATTTTGTGCTCCTGGTTCCTGGGACTGACTTGAAAATCACTAGCACTCTTCAAGGCTTAGTTCAAATACTGCCTCCTTCATGAAATCTCAGAGCTACTCTACAGAGGGGACTGTCCCCTCTCCATCCTCTAGCACCCGTAACTCTCCTCTAGTCCTCCACGTCCGTGGTTGTGAGGCCTGATTGTCTTAGCCGATTCTTTCCCACAGAAAGTTCTGGATGCCAGGGGCAGTCTCTTTCACTGTTAAGCCCCCTTTCCCCCTATGTGGCTTCTAATATGCAATGCCTAGTCCACGCATTTAACAGAAGGACTGTGAAAGCCTAACATGAACCGTTTTCAGAAAATTTATCTGAAATGCACCAAGAACATCAGAAATTGTCTAAAGAAAGCACCATTTGCTTTTGCTGTGAGAGTATAAAAAGCTGCCTATACAAAATTTTTGTAATAAGCCTATTAGGCAAACATCAAAGGAAGGTATTAATATCACCATTTTTTGGAAAACTATGCTCTTAGACACAAAATATATATAAAATTATTTTTTATGAAGGGAATATGGAGGGGGCACGGGTTTTTACAAACTCTTATTTCCCCCTAAAACTGGTATTACACATTTTATACAGAGTCAAACAAATCCTCTTTCAGGTTGATTTTTAAACTTGTGACACTTTAAAAATATAGCTACTAGAGACATTTAAAAAACAGTGTTGCTGTTTTGCAACTATAGGTCCATATGATTTTTAAAAACTAGACACTGCCTTTTTGGGAATGAAATATTCTCAGACATTGGATTGAGGAAAATGAGAAGACTAAAAACACTCGGATGTGTGTATCTGTATGAACTTGATATTCCCGGGGCCAGGAACTGTGGCTAATCCCTCTGCACGTTCATGAACTTTACTATAATAATCATAATTTCAAGAATGACATTATTATGAGTAGCCAATGTTTTGTTTAATGTTTTACAAATTTCAAGGCACTTTTATTCACACCATGTCACAGTTGGAGAATTCACTTCCAACAATGGCCAACCATTTTACAAAAATGGGTTCCTTACCTACGAGGGGATGGTGAGCCTGAGAGGGTCAGGATTAACAAGCTAACTTAAAGCACATGGCTGACTGATGGAGTCCCAGGACCACTGAAGAGCGTAACCCTAGCCTACAGAGTCATCTGTTACCTCTAAATTTTAATTTGGCCAGCACAGCAAATCACCGAGTCCCTTGGCTTACCTCGCTAAAGGGCGTCTGGCTCGATTAACAGCTTCAAGATCAGCATAGCGGAGGTCTAGCTGGCAGCCAACCAGAACAACAGGTGTGCGGGGGCAAAAGTGCTTGATTTCTTGATACCACATGGTTTTCACATGATTTAGGGAATTGGGATTAGCGATAGAAAAACAGAGGACCACAACATCAGACCTAAAAGGAAATCACAAAAGAAGCTGTATTGCCTTATCACTTTTTTTCTTTTATCATTATGGTTCCCCCCACCCCATCCATCTAAGGCCATATCATGTCACAATAAAACAAAACAGAACAAAACAAAACCACGGATATTAAAATACATCTCGGAGTCATGCAAACAGCTTGAGAAGCCCCCACATTCCAGTACCAACACAGCCTGAGTTTATTCTCATACCACACTGCAGAACGCCTATATATCGAAGTTTCTGATGATGTTATTTTACAATACAGATGATTACCCAAACTTGATTCAGTCCTGGAACCACAACATGCGGAACTATTTCTGTTTGTCACAAGAAATAGTTTCAAGATAAAATAAAACAATAAAAACTACCTTTTACCAGTTTAAACATAAAGGCGATGATGACTCAACCCAATGAGATAAAGCAAACAGTTTAAACATTACTGAAAACATAATAGGTATTTGCTGTCCGGGGTCAGCAAATACACAGAAGGATTTCTGCCCTTCTTCCCACTTAAGCACACATGTAGGGAGCACAACCGCTTATCTGTTTCTGAAAAGAAAACGTCCTGAATTTTCAGGGATTTTGACTCTTTACTAGGGATATGGCAAGAGGGTCGTGTTTAACAGAAAGCCAGCAAGAGTTAGGTTGATGACTAATAAGAGAATGTCGGAAGCAGATTTCTCAAATGTTACATGTGACACACAGCAGGTAAGTGGGGAAAGGAAAAAAGTACTTTATAGTCAATTTTGACATAAGGATCTTCTATTTTTATATAATAACTTACCATTCTAGAAGCCAAAGAACAGTTTTACAAAACAGTTGTTCAATTATGGTGTTTGACAGCTGCTAAAAGGTATCTTTAATAAGAATTATAAACCAATCATTCTAGGTTAAAATATGCTGAATGGTGACTTTGAAAACATTGAGGCAGAAGAATATAAAAGAATAGGAAAAATTATGCCCAAGGATTCAAGACTATCTTGCAGCTAAATTCAGAAATAAACTCTTACAATTTTATTAGATGCTAATTTATTGCCTTTACTGTTTATGTAATGAGAAGAATCAAGTCGATGAATCAAAACACCTTCTTTTTAAATCATTAATGAGCTTTCCCCCCTACATATCAATGAAGACAAACAAATATATCTGGGCAACCATAAAATTTCTAAAAATAATCATTTCCAATGCAGAAAACTGCAGGGTGCTTATATTAAATGTAATTCACAAGTTGAATCTTTAAATTTATATCCCAGAAAAACTGCACCAGTCCACAGCACATACAGGGGAAAATCCTGAGATTAAAATATTTACAAATTATAAAAGAGGACCTAGGACTCAAAGTAGATGAATGTATTAATCTGCATGTATAGAATGTCCTTGAAATAGATATTATCAGAGATTCATAGACACTGGAAAATATATTATGTGTAAAAATATGTATAAGTATATAAATGAAAGGGAAGCATGTCTTGTCTTCGGGATTCTGATTTAGTTAGTGGAATATTCTGTGCACAGCCTTACTTCTAATCAGCATAAATAACGGTATCCAGGAAAGCTAAGAATGCTTTGAATTTTACATTTTTTAGGAGCTGAGTTTTCTATTATTCATAATCCTATTTATATAGGATATCTGATGCAGCTCCGCTCTAAGCTTCAACCCGATCGTAAAACAAAGCCACCATGAATTTTGGCACAGTGAGATTAACATGGCAATCTGTGAGGTTCAATATTATAGAGAAAGAATTGAGGAAATGGATCCAGTACCTAAATGTAGACTAGTATGTATATGCCTAAAATTGTTCTAATTGGTGCCCATTTCCATATTGAAGCACATGGCTATAAAGGAAATATTCTCAGAGCTTAATTTATATGACAGACATGTAGCTAAATGTCAATTCTGTTATCTAATTTTATGATACAGCATGTGAGGTTTTGAAATCAGAGCTGGCTCTGTTGCCAAGGTTACCGGGATAACACTCATGCCACTGAACACATACTAGTTACTATTCAGTTGACCTGTAAACAAGTACAGACAGGACCTTGGGGGTTGGAAAAAATGGAATCTCTTGATGATAGCAGCATAATGCCATCACACAATACAGGTCCGGAGGGCCCAACCTCTAACTGTGTCGCATCAATATCTCAATGCATGAAATGCTTTTGGAAAGCTAGAAAAATAATTCAATGTTCTGTAAATATTTTGCCTCAAAAGGATGATAGTTAAAGAGAATAGGTTGTATGAGAGCAATACTACCTCTGAAGCTAGAATAACTTATTGAATAAAAATTCTATTTGTGGTCCTTGGAATAAAGTTATTCTTTTTTCCTTTTATTAATGCACATTTAGGGGCTAGGAAACTGCAGTTTCCATCGTTTTACAGTGAGAACAGTTAAAAAATAAGATCCTATTTTACCTACCAACTTGCTTCAGTGTCTTTGGCTTAACCCTTATTGATCTAAATACAAATGCAAGTGAAGGAAACATTACATACAAATTATGGAGAATCCCATTCTTCAGGCCTGCCCTAACAATGTAGTACCCTAATCCTGATTTTAACCAAAAGGCTGGGAATCAATGGATGTGGTGATGGATGGAGCTACAGAAAGATGCTGTTTTGACACATTCCTCCTTAGCCCAATATTCTCTCCTAACCCCTAACTCTTCACACAGCAGGATCCTCTGCCATAATAAACACCTATACAATCAAGTAACTATTTTGAGAATGCCATGTAGTCCCTCTAGATTTTGAGCTGCTTTTCTATCTAGTCAAGGAAGGCACGAGACCTGCAGCTAAGAATATCTCCAGCTTTAAGCAGAATTCCAAGGAACTAGAGATATCAAATAACCTTTAATCAAAACATTCATTCCTGTGTGGAGACTGTTCAGTGTCTGACACAAGCCCGTGTTTAAAAATGCCATGCCTATGAAAGATAACAAGAAAAAGGCAGGTTCTAGCATTTCTACTTCTGTGGCTCGGTTACATTTTTTTACTTGGAAGGGTTGAGTTTAAAAATAATTGGGAGGGGGAGGTGTGATGAGGACATTCTCACATACTATGCAGCAGGGTTAGCCTAGAAATGACCTCAGGGTTCCTATTTCAGCTGTAAAAAGAATCTGATAGGGTTTAAATGGCGTCCTACAGCTATTTGGAGTAGAAAGCACAAGAATTTGAGAATGCAGAAGCAAAGCACAAAGTAGACAAAACTCTAAACTCCAGAACTTGAATATTGAGAAGGGGTAGGAAGAGGTTTAGATTTTGTTTTTTGTTTTGGGGGTTTTTTTGGACCCAGCTAAGTGGTTTTAAAGGAAGCGAGGATTACAAAGGATTTAAGAGTGCAGGGTCTCAGTTGCTTACCTATGGAATGTTTATTTTGGGGAGAAAAATGTAATTTCTTTTCCCTAAGGGGAAGGTATTAATATAAAAGTTTCACTAATAATACCCATGGAGTAATGTTTTGATTAGTTAAGTAAAAAAGAATCCAGAGTAAATCTGTGTGTCGAAACAATTGCGAATCTCGCTTCATAGAAGGGTGGGAGGTGGGGAGGGGGGTCAGAGAGAGCCCAAGTCATCCAAAAATGCTTGAGCTGATAAAGCCAACCTCAGTTGTATCAGTTTTTCTTCAGATATTAAACAAACAAGACAACATGTTTTTTTTCAGTTATCTTTTAAGGAGACCATGGGCCAAAGATAGCATGTAAAAAATTGGCAAAGGTATTTGGGTAACATAAGGAGTGTGTGCAAAGTTGGGACCAATCTTTGTTGATGGATGCAAGAAAAAAAATCTGAAAACAGTGCATCTTACCCACACATCTCAGCTCAAGCTAGGCTTGAAACAGCCAAGGCCATACAAATTGCCCAGGCCTGTCTTTATAACATCTACAGTGAAAGAGCAAATGTGGTGGGAAAAGGTCAGAGAAGCAACCAGAAGGTAAACTGCTTTTCCAATGTGAAATATCAAATTCATCCTTTGAAGAAGTGGTTGAAAAAGGGTAGACAATCACTATAACACTGCGTTGTTAAGAATGGATTTCCCAAGCTCCTTCCTATCACAGAAGTGTTCTTATCTTCTTGGTTTATTTCGCCTTTTCTAGTCCCATCCACCCTGCCACCACTGTCCTGCTAAGGAGCTTCTGCAGGCCTTGTGTTTTCTTATCTGGTTAAGTGGAGAAAAAAATACCTAAGTTATCCTTTATCTAAGAGCCTAACATTAGGCGAATCTGATGGGCCATTGTGAAGGTTTGTGGGTTCCAGCTGGTCCTCCAGAGAGCTGTGAGCGGGACAGCCAAATGCCCTTCTCCCACGGGCCAATTCTGGTCTGGTCTTGTCTCTTGCTGATGCACACTTGGTGACCAAGAGTAAACCAACAGTTCTATTTATTTGAGTTTCACTTGGAAGTATCTCCTTGTTAACATACCCTTTAAAGCCTTTTGTTCTGTGGTAGGACCCTACTTCTTTACACGTCAGTACTGCCTACCATTTCTTTTTTTAGTAGAGACTCCTTATATCCTTCATCTTGGTAGAGATCATGATCACATTTTAATGGGCTTCTTTCCTTTGTCGGTGCGCACAGGTCCCCTTCTGGCCAAGATTCAAGTAGGAGTCCCTGATCTCCCTCTTTGGGGCTTCAAGCTTCCTTCTCCCCCTATAACCTAGGTAGGTTCTTTACAGAAACATTTTCAAAACCATTCATGTCAACAACACACCTTTCATGCATGTGGTCTGACAGCGCTATGCAAACAGATCAAAACAGCACGAAAGAGCTGGGAGCATGGCAGAGAAAGGGAATGTGTCACATGTGGCTTTGGGAAGTTTTAGTAGGGAAGCAGCCCGGTGTGTATGAGATGCACAGGGAGTTGTCAGTGATCGGTGAACATAACCATCAGGAGATGAATGGTTCTTATGTAAGCTCATACTCATGGAGGATGGAGAGGTCTGTAGGGGAGCGCCTGGCGGGGGGATCTGGGGAGAGCAGGGCAGTACCATGCAGTGCCCTGGATGTGAGCAGAGAAATCAAGTCAATACTTTACCAATAGCAGTGAGGCTTCTTAAGTACAGATGTTATGTGGGGGAAACTGTCAAAACACCCTGCAATATATCCAGATTTGGGAGTGATTAGCATGCGCGACTATTTCTTCCAAGCCCGTAACTGCATGTTTAGTAGGAAGCAACATTTTAAACCGGTCTTCCCCCACCCTCCAAAACTGAGGCCAAAGCAATGCACGCTCTTAAGGGCAGGAAAGCCGTATCAACATCCCACCAACGGCACCAAACCCTGAGATACATAAAACTTGAGTCTTAAAAACGGTTGGCTCTTTGATCATGATACAACTATTACGGGGGACATTGGTCCTGCTGTAGAAGGTTCTGGGTTATCATCCAATAGAAACTGGCTATTTTTCACTCAACATCCCATTTTCTCTACTTAGCAATCCATGCTCCCTGTAGTATATTCATACATCTCACACAATCATCAGAAAAAGTGAATGCATGTGAAATTGGGTGAAGCATAAGTAATTTATTAGAAGAAATAGTTTAAGCAATCTTATTTAACTCCTGGTCAATGAGAGCAGGAAGCATTGACATAAAGAAGGCCTGCTTAATAGGAGAAGGTGAAATTGTGGTAATAAATTCCCTCCCAATACCACCTCTCATTCTCATTCCTCTTTGGCTTTCCCTGAAACTAAAAGACGGAGGAACTTCCATCCTGTACTGCTCACTTTTTCTCCTGAGAGCAAGACTAGCTGTAGATAGAAGCAAGCCTCCATGTCAGTCTGAATGCCAGATGGGAGGTCTCTGGGATTAACCTCCCTGACTCTTTTGAAACAAATCTAACTAGCAAGATCATTCCACTACAATAGGAAAGGGAGTTTACCCAGACCTCTCAGCAATCCTCCTTGAATCAATAAAGGTACAAGGACTTGTCAAGTCACTTATCCAACAGCAATAAGCAATCATTCAATCATTTCTTCCAGCAATATTAACTGATAATGTACATACATATGTACTCTCCTAGACACTGAGGTTACAGCAATTAGTTAAAGACACAAATCACTGTCCTTGTGCTTATCTTCATGCTCATTTTCTAGTGGACAATAAGAAGAATATGTAAACTATGTGGTGTGTTAGGTCCTGACAAGTACCAGACAGGAAATATAGCAGGGAAGGGGGACAGAAATATTAGGGAGCAGAAGATGCTTTTGGAATGAGGTGACCAGGGAGGGCTTCACTGAGCAGATGACATTTCAGTAAAGACCTGAGGGAAGTGAGGGAGCTAACATGCTGCTATCTAGGGGGAGAAGGAAACAGCTAGTGTGGAAAGGAAACAGCTAGTGCAAAGGCCCTGAAGCAGGATGTGTCCCTTAGGATAAGGGGGAAAAAAAAGCAGGAGCTGAGCTCAGGGAGGCAGTGCTGGACCGAGGTAGGGAGGGCCTCATGGTGTCTGGCTCTTAACTTTGAAGGAACTGGTGAACGGTTAGGGGTTTTTGAGCAGAAAGACATGATATAATCTATGTTTCAACAGGATTGCCCCACTACTATAATGAGAACTGACTAAATGGTGGGGGGTGGGGTGGTGGGAAGGGGAGTGTCAGGGGGAAAAGGCAGAAGGATGGGACCAGTGAAAAGGTAACAATCGCAAGAGATGATATGACTTTGGCCTGGGAGCAGCGTAGGTGGTGAGAAGTGGCCACATTCCATATATATGTGCGGGGGGTGGGGTGGGGGAGCCAGCAGGGTTTGCTCATGGCCCGAGTGTGGGATCTGACAAGAGGAATCAAGAATGATACCAGAGTGCTTGCCCTGAGCAATTCTGTCTTCCCTGTTCCTGGTATTGACATGTGTAGTTTAGCATTTCTAACACTGAATTGTAATTATTTATGTTGCTGTCTTCCCCGCTGTACCAAAAGTTTCATCTTCAGGGAGTTTGTCCCATTCCTATTAGTTCCTCTCCCATTGTGTACCACACAATTGTTTGTAACAAAAGAGGCCCCCATGCTGTTTATTGAATAAAAAGGCCTTATAGATATTGAAGGATAAAAGACGTAGATGCAAATGTGTCTGCAGTCCTAAAGTCTAAAAGAAGTGAGGTTAGGCCTAAAATAAGTCAGCTAAAGAATACATTAGGGTTTTGATAAAGAGTGAAAACAGTTTGTGAGCTATTATATTTCTTCAGGCAATTACTGCTGAAAGCCATGTAATATCTCTGGTATACAGCAGAGATTAACCAGTTAATATATATTTTTTAATTATTGGAATTTATCTAAAAAATCCGTTTACCCCATCTAATTGGATACTTTCATAACACCAAGATAATAATGGATTAATGATCTCTTCATGGAATTAGATTATCCAGAAGCAAAGGAAGTGTAAAGAAACAGGCAGGTTACTTTCGGTAAGCAACACAGAATTAAGGCTGAAGGGAGCACCCTCCATATCACAGACCATCTTGTTTTTTATTTTTTAAAGATTTTATTTAGTCATTTGAGAGAGAGAGAGAGAGCTCGCCCATGAGCACAAGCAGGGGGAGGGGCAAAGGGAGAAGCAGACTCCCCGCTGAGCAGGGAGCCCCACATGGGGCTCGATCACAGGAACATGACCTGAGCCAAAGGCAGACACTTAACTGACTGAGCCACCCAGGTGCCCTGACCATCTTGTTTTTTAAAAAACATAGCAAAAACTAAAAAAAAAAAATCAGTAAAATAGATAGCCAAGGTGATAAGTTGAAAAGACAATTTGCTAATTTGCTTTATCTTTCTGTAATTCAGCACTTTGTCCTTCTGACTATATTCTCTAGGCTGGGGGCACAGGAGTTCCAGGGAGAGAATAAAGTGGTGGAATGATTTTGGACACCTAATGAATGGCCAACATTAAAAGTTACTGATAGGATTGTTGATAAGCTGCACTAGCAAAAATACCTGTGAAAATGTCCTGTGAACTTTACAGTACCAATTATTGTCAGACAAACGTGATTACGGGTTCCAAAGTCACCAAGGATATATCTCGTATGTTGCAGCTAATAAGAATGGCCGAACATTCTCATCAAGAGAGGTTTTCTTTTTGGCTTCCCAGCTCATGTCTTTTATTGAAACGTAACTGCTGAAAGCTAGTGATAGAATTATCCCCTGAAGACACTGCAGAGTTACTCAACAGTCTCTTTCTTCTTACCACTTAATTTAAAAGGGAAAACTGTATGGGCTGAAATAGATTTCTTCATCAGAATGTTCTAGTATAGAAACACCACAAACTGATAAAAAGTCAACACACTTAGCTATCATTTGACCCAACTTGTCAAGCTTGCAGTTATTAAGTAGTAATAGAAAAAAAGGTAAAGAGAAGACAGAATGCAAGACATTAATATATTGAACAATGCATATGTCTCTCATTCTCTTTACCCATCTCAGCGGCCTCATTTGTCATGTTTTTATGGCACCTTGTGGGGCCATCAATGCTTCTCTGGACTGAACCACGACGGACTGTCTTTCCTGGCCACGTGAGCAGTGTTTGGACAACAGGCAGCATCCTTCCAGGTCCTGGAACACAAGCGACCCCAGCCATCAATCAAGCCCTGTTGCTATCTCAGTTGGCACTGCTATTTCCCAAGGACAAATTCATCCTGGGGACAGGGCTCGGTTGCACAAAGAAATCCCAGCTTTCTGATGTTTTGTCTTCTGGTCACCAGACAAGATGTACCAGTTCAGAGCAGGAAGGACGGTGTGGGTCAGCAGGCTGAGGGTGGTACACAGCATGGCACGTTTTCTGTGTGCCGGATGATCTGGTATCACTGCAATCCTAGGCTTGAGTGTTTTGGTGCAGAATCTATACATTTCCACCACATTTAAGTGTCTGAATCATTTGTATGCATTTAGTCTAATGCATTTTTGTTCACTTGTTTTGGTTAAGCACAAAGCAGTAAAATAATCCACCTTCAATTTTTCTACTTAATGCCCTCATCGTTGGGCAAATGGATTTAAAGTAAATACATATATATATATATATATATATATGTATACATATATGTATATGTGTGTGTGTATATATATATATATATATTAAAAAATGATTCTTATAAGGATCTTGGGAATGACACTCAGAAAGGAAACACCCTACAATTGGAAAATTGTTGCTATTAATACAAGTGATTTTCTGTTTAAGAATACTCATTCAGGGGAGCCTCGGTGGCTCAGTCGGTTAAGCGTCTGCCTTCAGCTCAGGTCATGATCCCAGGGTCCTGGGACCGAGCCCTATGCCGGGCTCCCTGCTCAGCAGGGAGGCTGCTTCTCTGGCTCCCTCTGCCCTCCCCCTCCTCGTTTGTGCTAGCTCTCTCTCTCTCTCTCAAATAAATAAATAAAATATTTTTTAAAAAGAATACTCCCCTGGTGATGGGTATTAAGGAAGGCACGTTTTGCATGGAGCACTGAGTGTTAATACACAAACAATGAATCATGGAACACTAATGATGTATTGTATGGTGACTAACATAACATAATAATAAAAAAAAATACTCATTCAAACAGGGTTTTATGAAAAGAATTTACAAATCTGAAAATTTTGGGGGAAAAGGTGGTTTCGGGGATGTGGCTCAGTGTACCTCCCTCCTTTTTCTCTGGGCCTTGCAGCATATCTTTTCATTTGCTAATTCATTAAGGAGAGGCTAGGCACCAGAGTTTTCCATCCGTATCACCCTCACGGTGGTACATGATTTGTGATTCTTACTATAAAAAAGTGCAAATATAAAATTCAACTTAGTGAAACAGTTTGGAGTTTGTTATAATGATATTTCCTTGTAAATGCCTTAGAAGATCCTGCCATGTACAAGATTGATTGATAGATTCATGCACGTATTCAACTAACATTTATGAAGCTTCTCCTATGTGCCAGGCCCCCGGCATTGGAGACATAGAGTAAACAGACAAAATTCCTGTCCTACAGATACTAGGAATAATAGCATAAGGGCAACAGAAGAAGATGATGAAGGAGCCAATTTTCAAACAGTGCGATCATGGCTATGATAGAGATTTGCCAGGGTGTCAGGTGGAACATAAAGGAGAGACATTTCACCTGGATTCTAAAGGTGACAGGGAGGCGGGGAGTATGGAGGGGACTTATGGGAGTTTGCGATCCTTGTCCTAAATTCTTAGAATAGTTGTGGTAAATAACTACGTAAAGAATAGGTGGGCAGGGGTGTAATTTCTAGATGGATGTAATGCACGTCTGTGGGCCTACCTGCTACAGAGAACACAGAACTGCAAATATTGTTATGTCTGGAGCAAGAGACCAGGCTGGACAAGCAGGCTGGGACTCAGTCCAGAGAAACAAAGCGGGGTGGAGCCTCACACCCAATGGGCAGCGACCTAACCCAGGGGAAGGACACTCCTCGCCCACCTCTGCACCCAATCCTCAGCCAGGGTGACTGAGTACGAAATGGACAAGATAATTTGTATACTCCCACAGGTTATCACTGCACTCCCCAGTTGCAGAAGGAACCAACTACAAAAGCCCACATCGTTACTATTTGAGGGAGAAATGGAGAAACAGGAAACTTTCAGGGAACGTGGAGTCCTCTCTTCAGCTATCACAGGGTACCTCGCCAATGTATCTTAGAAAAAGATACAAACACAACCACAGCCAAAGACACAGGCCCCTTGGTCAGACTGATCCACACAGCTGAGGGCTTACCTCTGGGGAAAGGGAGTCAGTATGATTTGGGGAAAATTTGATAGTGTTCCATCACTGAGCTTTGAGATTCTAGAACCATCCTATTTCCCACAGTCATCTATTCAAGATCTGGTCCCATTTTTTCCCCCTAAGTTCACACAAATGATTTGTATTTTCAATGTGAATTAACTTGAAGTTCTATAAATAATTAAAACATATATTGTCTACCATGCACATTTCCTCACATTTCCGGGATTACCTTGACTATCCATAAAAATATTTTTATTTAAAAAATATTTGAGGGCGCCTGGGTGGCTCAGATGGTTAAGCGACTGCCTTCGGCTCAGGTCATGATCCCGGAGTCCCAGGATCGAGTCCCACATCGGGCTCCCTGCTCGGCGGGGAGTCTGCTTCTCCCTCTGACCCTACCCCCTCTTGCGCTCTCTCTCTCTCAAATAAATAAATAAAATCTTAAGAAAAATAAAAAATAAAAAATAAAAAAATAAAAAATATTTGAGATACTATTTAAATACAATAAACTTCGCAGACTTAAAGGGTTAGTTTGATTAGTTCTGACATACATATTATGCACCCAATACTATCACATCCCAATCAAAATAACAAACATTTCCATCACCTCCAAAGTTTCCTTGTGTCCCTTTGTAATCCATCCCTCCCCCTCCCTCTTCTTTCCCAGGCAACCAGTGATCTACTTTCTGTCACCATGGATTGCATTTTCCAGAATGTTATAGGAATGGAATCACACAGTATGTGCTCCTTTCCTTGGTTTCCTTCACTTGAAGGCTCTGTCTCTAATCTTTAAGAGAGTCCTCCCTTTTGGCTGAGGTTCAGTAAAGAGCATGATAATCATGATGATTCCATGGCAGTGTGTAACAAAGCATGCCTTGAGGACCCCCTGCTTTATAATCATCCAGGGACTGGCTAAAATTTGCTGATTTACCTCTCCCTAGAACTCTGACATCAGAACAACCAGCATGGGCAGGTCTACTCAAACTTGCAGTTTAGTCCAACCTCTTGGGGAACAACTAAATTCCTGTTCCTTGGTCCAGCTAGCTATTCTTCCAAGTCTTTCTACTTGTTTCTTTTTTTTTTTTTTTAAGTAGTGGGTGTGGAGCCCAACACAGGGCTTGAACTCATCACCCCGGGATCAAGACCTGAGCTGAGATCAATAGTCAGATGCCTAACCGACTGAGCCAACCAGGCGCCCCCTTTTCTCCTGTTTTCTATAACCTGGGCAAATCGTAGTTCTTTAGGCCACAGCAGTACACAGGACTACATAGCTTTAGGACAGAGGTAGCAATAATTTCCCTAGATCCTTTTGTGCCCACATTTAGAAGTGTGGTTTGGGTTACTTTTCCATATAGTATGCACATTGTGAACTTTCCTCCTTTTGCTGCTTTGCTACCTATTTCTCAACTCCACCATCGGGGCCAGGACTCAGGTGAAGAGGGTCTTGAGAGTGAGCAGGACTCTTTTATTTCAGATGCAAAATTCAACGAGGTGCCAAAAAACTATAATCCAGAAGCTGACTTCATTTTTAAAGAAAATCAATAAGGCAAAAAAAAAAAAAAATCCATGGTGAATAAAGTATCAAAATTTTAAATAAAGTCAGGACCGGTAATAGTGCCATGCTGAGCCCTACCGAGCTTGAAAGAAAAAAAATCAGTGATCCTATCTTTTAAAAGTTATTACTATTTATATTTTATGCCCAAGATGAGTGCCTTATTGCCTCAGCCTAGTCTTGGCCCAGGCCCACCTCCACTTGATAGATTTCACGGTCCAACAGGCTTTTTGCTGTCCTGAAATGGTCATTAGACTGCTACTTCTGGCCCAGCGTTTATAACCTGCGTGGACAAGAAGAGCTAATTCAAAGCACTCTTTCTAGACACATTAGATGCTTCCTACTTTTCCCCTTGCCATTAACCACAAGTACAGCCAATCCCAGACAAAGACATAAACACTGGTCACCCATAGTCCTGAATTTTTAAAAGAGCCTCAACCGAGCATTCAGAATGGGATGTATTCATGGTGTATCTGATTACATGTGCCTTCACTGTGGAACCAGACCTATCTTGTCTAAATAGACACACAGAAACCACGGCTCTGATTAATGTTGTCATTTAAAACACATACTGTACCTCTCATAGGAACTGACATTTGAGAGAAATCAGTGTGGAAGAATAATCTGTATTAATAAATGAATAATCTGTATTAATAAATGAGTTCCAACTGAACAGAAAATATGCCCAGAAACTGTGGGGTGTACAGGTGAGGATCTGGATACGTAAGTTAAATTTTCAGGGGAGAGCATGCCATATAAAGTACCCAAGGCTCCCACTCCCTTTCAAAAAGCTCAATTGGATGTATCATTTTTACTGAAAGTGGAAGCTCTCATGTTTAGCTATTTAAAGAAAGAAGCTGTTTGTTAGGTATTAAAGGACTTAAGAGGCACAACGGCATATTAGAGCTGGTGATAGACGGAGAATGCTGGTCTTCACTGCCCATATAGAACAGCATAAACATCAGACTGGACTAGGAATAACTTTAAGGTAAGCTGGTCATCAGTCTATCATTTCTAGCCACAACATGCTGGAGAGGGACGGTACGGGCTCTGGAGTCAGACAGAACGAACAGGAAAAGTTCAGGCCTACCCTTTCCCAGCTGACTGACCTTAGCCCCATTCTGTGCCTGTTTGCTCAACTGTGAAATGAGCCTACTTTGCAGGGTCACTGCAAGAATGAAGTGGTAAAGCGTCAGGCACAGGCCTGGCTCACAGGAAGCCTTGATTCAGCTGGAGCTGCTGTTAGCACCACTCCCAGCACCATAGGCTTTATGACGTGTTGGAAGGCTATCTGATCCTGAGACAGATCAATGGTGGAGGTTTTCAAGGAAAGGAAACAATAAATTGGTAATTACTTATGTGTGGTGTGATATCGGAGAGCGGCACGGGCCCAGATGCCCTGTGGAAAGGCAGAACCCATCCTCCCTGTATTTTCCGTGCCAGGTACCTGACTGTGAACATTTCATTCTTGTAACGGTTCTGGGGGGAAAACCTGGAGCCAATAGCCCTTTAAAAAGAGGCTGTCTTCTTGCCAAAAAAGAGCAGTTAACCACAGTCATGGTTACTAGGTACAGTTGTGTTCTTGATATTTTAAAGATCCAGCAAAGAGCTTCAAAGGTTCATCCAAAGTGGATAGAGAGTAGGTGGTGGGAAGAAAGGCTACAGGAGAGTTGGGAGTCATTCACTCCAGACAAGAGAGGGTTTGACAGATGCCAGACATGTTACATGTTAGGATGTTGAGGGTGCTCTGCTATCTTTCCTCTCCATCCAATAGTAGAAGGACTCCTATACTCAGTATTTTCCTTGGGTGGATAATTTCCCTTCCTGAAGCAGAGGGGTCAACCAGGTGACCTTGAGAGATCTCTTCTAGTTCTAAGCCTTTGCACAAATACGGAAGAGCAAAGAGGCACCCAGCTCATCAATGTGGGGGTGGGTTCCAGCTGCATCTCTTTACAATGAGGCTGAGGTAGCTTGGTAGAGCAGAAGGTGTGGGAGCCAGGAGTCAGGCAGGGGTGGGTTTGACCCTGTCTCTGAAACTCACTCTTGGGCATGTTATGGTAGTAAAAGAACTCAACTCTGCCCTCAGCTGTAGCATGGCGAGAATCTCTCCCTTCCAGGGTTCCTGAAAGGATTAACTGAAATAATGTTGGCAAAGCACCTAATATTTTGACTGGCACATGTAAGCCTTCGATAAATTGGAGCTATTATTCTGGTTGGTTAAAAAATGGGTTGAAAAATTAATGCCCTTCTGCTTATAGTTCTCTCATGCTAGGAGATGTACAAATTCAAGTGGGCAGACCAACAGCACCTTGGCCCACAGGATCCACGCTGCAAGTAGAGCCTGTCCGTGCCAGATAATGTTTGAGGGGGCACCTTATTAACTACCCCGGTGCAAGGAAGCAGAGGATGCTGAAGACAAGGTCTAAGTCATCTTCCTAGGACTCTGGTTTCGCTCACAGTCACTGTAAGAATCAAACGAATGATTTTTTTTTAAAGATTTTATTTCTTTATTTGACAGAGAGAGACACAGCGAGAGAGGGAACACAAGCAGGGGGAGTGGGAGAGGGAGAAGCAGGCTTCCTGTGGAGCAGGGAGCCCGATGCGGGGCTCGATCCCAGGACCCTGGGATCATGACCCGAGCCGAAGGCAGACGCTTAATGACTGAGCCACCCAGGCGCCCCTCAAACGAATGATTTTTAAAGAGGTTCCAAATACATTTCCAGGTATAAGGAATATATCACATCCTACTGATTCATCATTCACACCAAGCACAGTAAAAACATCCATCAAAAAAAGCAGGTGTGCAAACCAAACTGATTGTCAAAAATTATAATTAGGATTTTTTTCCTTCCCGAATGACACAAAGCTAAAAATAGAAGTCACAAAGAAATTAATCAGCTCTTGCAAAGCAATGAAATACAGTGGCCAGAACCCTGTACCAAGTAAAAGGAACTCCTATTACTACCAGACTCTTCCACAAAATGTAATCTTTTGGTGCCACATCAATGTGGAATCACATATTTAGCGTTACAGAAAGATGCTGGAGGCTGAGACAGAACAGCTCTGGGTTTTGTTCTTTAGCCGTGGTGGGGTCTGTGGCAGGATGCCTGCAGGCTGCGGAGAATCAGAGAAGACAGAGGAAACACAAGGTACAAACAAGCACATAAACTGAGGCCCACAGAGAGCTGGGCCAGAAACACGGGAGTGTTTCCTGAAGCCCTTCTGTGTCGCTCAGAGGATCAGACTTGGCTTGAAGAACACATCCTGTTTCCATATCAAAGGGGGAGCAGGTTAGAGCTGATAGGACCAAACGCTACAGACAAGGGAGCAGAACAATGAAGTTGGAACTGATGGAGTCACATGAAAGAGCAGCTTATTTTTGTTGGGAGGGAACAAACACAGGGATGACCCATTGCCAAAAGACCCCAGATACATCAGGGGGCTGGACAAGGCCCCGTGGGGATGCCTGTCGATGTGAGATCGAGGCCGGCCATCGTGCCATTAAGCTCCTAAGTAGGAATCTCACATGACAGTGGAGAAGTAATCCATCTATTACCAAAGGATAAGAGTTACACTGTGGGGCCAAGTTAAAACTCGTTCTTCCAACTGCATAAAATTCAAGTGGCAACAAGCCGCTGAGCTGGCGAAACAGTCTGGAGCAGGTAAACCCAAACACTCTGTAAGCTCAGCACGAGGTCCATCGTTTTCAGACAGCTTTTTAGAAGTGAGGGTACAAAATGTCCACAGCAATCTATGGCATCCATCCTTCCTTTGCTTAAAGTCACCATTTTATCATGCTGGCTTACAACCATAGAGATTACAAATCCGACCGCCTGGGACTTATGCGGACTTTATCATTATTTTTTTTATGTGTGGAATACTTGGATAAAAGAACAAAAAAACCCAAATGGCAACTAATATAAGAATCAAGAACACCATGGAAAGAAAAGAAATTATGAAACAGGAAATTCAAGGAGAAGAAAAGTATCTACAACACTATAACCTCAAAAGTCCTCATTACCCAGGGGACATTAAAATCAATGTTTTACTTCCCTTGTGCCTCTCTCTTGAGTCCCCACGAACAAACTGGTCTAAACGGCAGATTCTTTCGGTGTGTGAACAGCTTCTCGGGAAAGGGACAAACCCTTTCAGCAGCTTTATTCAGTATTTTAGATCATGTGGATAAATGCCAGTAAAAGTCTGTTCAGAGCCTTCAGAGAGCTACTGGCTTGAAGAAAGAGAGGTACTTTTTAAAATGCCTATCTCAATACCAAGGAGGAACTCACGGCCTTGAGTATCTAATCCAATCCTGTGAGATCACATGACATTCGATGTTAACAAGGGACAGAGGATCCATGACACCTTAATTCTAACCTTAAGATCAAATGTGTTAATTTACAATTAAGGGGTAAGAAAATCTCCTCCTTATCTGGATTTTGATAGCTTATAACACATTCACCAAGAGACCTTAAAAGTTATGGTGACAAGAAGAAGTTGCTAAAGACTTTCAGGCATTTCGACCATGTTCCTCGTCATATCAGTGTCCTAGACTCACTACAGGGATTTCACTGGATTTTTCCTTCTTCTGGATTTCTCCTTGATTTTTAAAGTAAAATAGACATTAGTGCTTCAGTTCATTTTGGAAACGTGCCTTGTGAATGATTTCAGAGGTATTTTTCTTTCTTTTTAAAAACGACCTTCAAATAAAAATAATAGACTTTTCAGATAACAAAGCCCAAAGCAAATAACATGAGACTCTGCTAATATGGTCATGAAAAGACCAAAGAGACCTTCTGAAGTGGGGTGGCCAAGTGCTAAAATAACTTAAAACATTCTAGCAAAAGGTAAATAAATTACCATTCAGGAAAATAGCAATCAAAGCAGCTCAGGGCCAGAGCACACCAGAATCCTCTAGCTATCGTCCCAGTTTAATGAACACTGGTTGTTTTAAACGAGGGACTTCCTGGGAGGGACCTAGTGTCAAGGCAGACTGCTTTTCTTGACATCAGAAAACAATATCATTTTTTTTCTTTTTTCTTAAACACAGCGCAGAACCCAACACATTTCAAGGCCATATGTTGTGGCTTTTGTTGATTTATGAAGCAGCTGCAGGTTTTGGAAAGGAAATTGTACTCAAGCTCAACCGCACGGCAGCGGTCTTGGTTTACCTGCCATATGCAAAACGCCTGTCTTTGTGATGATCGCCAAAAGTATCCCAAAGCCTGAGAGAGACGCTCACTTCATCCACAACATCCCGGGAACGCTCCAGGACCTGCAGGAGAGAGAGTGCATTCCTGCTCAGTGTCATTCAGAGGCTCCTCAGCAGAAGGGTGCGCAGGTCAGCACCCTCCAGGCCCACTTGTCCCACCTGCCTTTAGTTTTCTTGTTCCATCTAACAGGACTTGAGCTAAGTCCGAATTCTCTTCCTGGAATCACACAACTCAAACCCTCCTCATTCAGGATACGGTAGCCAGACTCCCAAGGGCGCGTTTTGCTTTTGTTTTCTCTGGCGGCACTAAGAACATTAGCTTGATTTTGCATGCACAAATTACCCCGACCCCCTTTTAAAATCAGACTGGCAGCAGCAGGGACGTCCCCTTAGCAGTGTAAAGAAACTCTGTACCCCTTACCTCCTGGCACACTCGGTACTGGTCAATCGCCCACACGGTAGGCACGTGGGTGGCCAGGAGCTGATACTGCGTCAGCGTCGTGTTGCACGCCCTGGCACAGATCAAGCGCGTCTTCCCCACAGCATTGTCTCCCACGACCACACACTTGATGGTTTCAACGTTGGGTCTTTCGTAGTCCATGTCAGTGTCCATTTATAAAGCTCTGTAAGAAGACAGTGACGGAGCAATCAAAGATGAGAGCGGTCCAGGCGCTTCTCTGGAGGTGCCCAAGCATAAGCAAGAAGTTTGGAAGTTCATACGAAGCTTAACTCAAACTCAAGTTTTCTATTTATGTCTCACACAAGTACAAAAACATCGCCGGATTGTTATTTTGACCCCAAACGGTTTATTCCCGTTACCATGTTATTTTCTCCTTGGTTTTCTCTAAACACAACCTGCCTACTGAAAACCCATCCAGGCAAGTCAGGACCGTTGGCACACATTTACAGTTCACTAGCTACTCGTGTGCACCCACGAAAGAGACCGGTCACCTGCAGGGTTAACCTTAGACTTCGGGGCGTAAGCTGCCTTGGCGATATTAGCATCCACACCATCACAATCTTCCACCGACCCCAAATCTCCCACTGAAAGGCAGTTTACTGTAGGTTCTCCACTATCATGGTGACTTAGAGGGGGATCCAAAGTGCAAGCAGAAAGGATTACTCGGCTTTAAAGAAGGGTAAACTGTAAAACTGAATTTTGATACAGCCATAAAATCAATTTATATTTATTCATCTGTTTTTATTAATCAAATTCATAAAAATGGTATTCTCAAGAGGGGCATCATAAAGCAATATACTTTTAAGTTCTCTTTCTGTTTTCATCAAGAAATCTGGAACATATGGTAAAGAATGATTTTACCAGGATGAGGAGCTAGTTTGGAATCTTCCTGAAACCATCAAAAAGGTTTAAGAGGGTTGTTGAGTCAAAAGGAAGAGAGAAAGCTCTTGCCAGCTCCCCACCCGCCTGGGGGCAGGAACCTCCATAAAATACAAAGCGGACTGCTCCCTGGCAGCAGCTGGATGGGTGACCAACCATGTAAGATTTTAAGATTTTAATGAATTATAATTGCCCTTTTGAGGAAGTCTATTGTTAAATGGAGAAAATTGGTTAGATGGTCACTTTAAAAAAAAAATTATTATTTGAGAGAGAGAGAGAGAGCGTGTGAGCAGGAGAGGGGCAAAGGGAGAGGAATAGAAAGAGAGAGAGAGAGAAGCAGACTCCCTGCTGAGCGTAGAACCCAATGTGGGGCTTGACCTCAGGACCCTGAGATCATGACCTGAGCCGAAATCAAGAGTCAGATGCCTAACTGACTGAGCCGCCCAGGGACCCCTAGATGGTCACTTTTAACAAGTTGAGAGTGGTTTTAATGGCTATAAGGGTCAAGAAACTGTTCAGAGTAGGGCTTAATACATACCTGGGACTCAATAAGTCACCTGATTTGAGAAAACAGATAATTTGGATAATATGAGATTAAGAGTATAGAGGGAGAGACAGAAGGAAGGTTATTAAGTAGAATGAATACTTTTTCCCAGTTAGGACCATCTGAACACAAGATTGTCTCCTGTAACACCATCACAGGAGGTGTTAAAACTGAGGCTAGAGACTATTTGGCAAGAATTGAGTGGAGTGATTCAAAGAACAGATGTGTGGTGAGGTTAGGATCTGGTCTGTGGTTCGAACGCCACAGAGAGGCTTAAAATAGACAGATACCTGTTCCCCACCTGGCAAATGCAGATTTTGAAGGTCTCGGGTGGAGAAAGAGGCTTAAGAAAAACTCCAATTCAATTCTGATGATCATTCACATGTGGTGACTCCTCAAATTGATCTCTTCAAAATCTAGCCTATGGTTTTATTAGTTCCCGATTTCATAGTATAATGGGGCATAAGCCTGACTTTGGGATTAGACCAGTGGTCCTTAAATATCTGCTGGAGAACATTTAACAAAGTCTGGAGATATTTTTGGTTGTCACATGGGGTGGGGGAGGGCTACTGGCTTCTAGTGGGTAGAGGCCAGAGATGCTTTGAAACCTACTACAATACAAGGGACAGCCCCCACCACAAAGAATAATCTGGCCCCAAATGTCAAGAGTGCTGAGGTTGAGAAATCCCTGCCTTCGAGGGGATGTGAGTTTGAATCCTAGTCTCCCCATTTTCCAGCCATTTGGCATTGGGTGAGGTATTTGCGCTTTTAGCCTCAGCTTCCTCATCTGTTAAATGGGAATTCTAGTACCAGTCTCCTCAAGTAGTGAGGGTTAGGTGAACTGATATAGCTGACACACTGATGACCCCAAAGATTATAATTATAATGATGAAGATGAACACCTTGAATTGAGTCAGGCAGGAAGACCAGAATTGGATGCAAAATCAGAAACCTAAAACCACAAAGATCTATAAAAAGAATACATTTTAGTAGAGTAATTAAAGAGTAATTCACTGAAAAACAAAGAACATAGGTACAAGATGGAGCATATACCTGATGTTACGCAAAGAAGGCAAAAAAGTTCTGGGTGGGAGCTGGACATAATTAGCTAAATGACAATGCAGTTGGAAAGGTAGGTTAAAAACATTTGGGGGGCCTGGGTGGCTCAGTTGGTTGGGCGTCTGCCTTTAGCTCGGGTCATGATCCCAGGGTCTTGGGATCGAGCCCTGCGTCGGGCTCCCTGCTCAGTGGGGAGTCTGCTTCTCCTTCTCCTCCCCACTCATGCTCTCTTCTCGCTATCTCTGTCTCTCTCTCAAATAAATAAATAAAAATCTAAAAAATAGTATTTTTCTGGGGTATTTCTAGATTCTAGAATAAAAATGCTAACAGTTGTTACTGATAAGAAACTTGATATGTTTCTGGTGATACTACCAAGGGGCACCCTGTGTCAGAAAAACAGGATCTATTTAGAGCCCCACAACTCTGCAACCTGAGGTATAGTATTTTGATTGTCCTAAGTGGGTAGAAAACCTTTCTCTTTTGAAAGTGAATTTTATTTTTTAGGCAGATAAAAATCATAGAGAGCCAATCCTTAAAATTTGGGGGCATGTTTGGATTTAGTCAAAACTGAAATAGACATAAAAAATACATGGTTGGGGGCGCCTGGGTAGCTTAGTCAAGCGTCTGCCTTCAGCTCAGGTCATGATCCCGGGGTCCTAGGATCAAGCTCCGCATCGGGCTTTCTGCAGTGGGGAGCCTGCTTCTCCCTCCCCCACGCCCCCTGCTTGTGTTCCCTCTCTCGCTGTATCTCTCTCTGTCAAATAAATAAATAAAATCTTTTAAGAAAAAATACATGGTTGGTCTTCTTGCTGGCTTGCAAACTAGCTTTGAGAGCAGCTCCCAAAAAGGAATCCCTCAAATAATTTGAAACATGACAGAGTTGGTGGAATAGCTGTAGAGCTTTCACAGAAGACACACTGAAGTGGATAAAAGCCCTCCTGGTTTTATATTAAGGCTATGATTACAAAAATATCATTACTTATTTATAGACACATCTCATGCACAGTCCTAAAAAGAATTTCTGTGTCAAAGGTGAGAATAACATCCGTGGGTCCTCTAATCTTTAGCAATCTGCTCAAAACTGAAGTGACTGCCAAAGGTGCTGGGCCTCGTACAAAGGGGACAACAAGTAAGGGAAATAAAAGGCAGGGCAGAATTCAACACTCATAGCCCAGATCACTCACTCGAGACATGGCATTTCCAGGAAGGGTTTTCTGGATTTCCAAATACTTAAAATCTTTTCTTTTGGGTAGAAATTTTATTTTGTGGTAATCTGAAAATACATCTACACGTGTATTGTAAACCCACTGTTTATCTATTACACATAAATATTAAATTATGATAATTGTAAAAATATGCAATTTTATCCTTCTTTACTTGTTATGGGCTCTAATTTATTCCTATTTGGGCACTCTTATGGTTGAATGAGCTCTTAGGACCATCTGGTTAATGACTATCTGGTTTCTGATTTTTATTTACCTAGAATGAGAGCAATAAATATTATTCAGTTAACACTGTTAATAAATTTCACCACCAGGATTCCTGCTGATCAGTGCAGACACACTTTTGCCTTCAGATCCATATCTGAGGAGACAAAGAAAGTATAATAAAAGAAAAAGAAAAGCTAGGAAGGACAGACACTGGTAACCTGTTACTATGGCAGCTTTGTAATCTTACTCAAACTGACTTGGACTTCGTTTCATACTTTCACTGAATCCTGGGGACATGGACGCTGACCATGAAGTGCTGAAGAAGGTGTCCGCACATTCTGGACATCAGAGCGGGACGTTTATTAAGACTGGCAAGTGAATAAGATAGTGTGGGGGGTGGGGAGTGAGGACTCAGTGAGGGGGTGCAGGGTGGCTGCCCCTGGGTGCTGGTGCCCACCATCCCCAGGCTGCTTAGAGACTGTGGTCATGACCTCCTGGCTGTCCAGTTCGCCCCAGGTGCCCACGCCATGATTACTGTCACCTTCTGGATCACGTCCCTCCTCCACATTCACCACCAACTCAGCTTTCTTGCTGTGTCCACAGGGTGATGTGTCCCACACTCTGGCCCCACAGTCCCTCCACCTCTTCAGCACCCAGTGACCTTCCCCACACTCTCCTTGAGCCCCTCATACTTTTGGTCATGTACTGGACATTGTCAGCCAGAAACATTTTACCCCTGAAATCTCAAGTTTCAAAATCCTACTCTTAAAGGAAAAACACCTCTCTTCATGGCCTGTGCTAGGGGAAATGTGGTCACGACAGCAACTCTCATCAGGAGATGGAATCTATTTCCCTTTGTCTTGAATTCGAGCTATGTGACTGTGTGGCCTGATCTAGAAGAATGTAGTGGTGAGACTGTGTGGGTTCCAGAGCCAAAGTCTCCAGACGCCCTCAGCTCCACCCTCACGCTGCAGGAATGCTGTCCTGAGGCTGTCATGTCAGGAAGCCGGCCAGGCCTAGCAGAGGAATGGAATTCACAGCGAGAGTAACCGAGGTCGCCTGCCTATGGCTTCACCACATGCCATAGAGTGTGCTACTTGCACCCTCTGGCCCGGCCAACTCTCCAGCTGAAGGAAGCTTTATGAGTGAGCCCAGCTAAGGAATCACCTAGGCAACCTACAGATTCATGAGAAAGTACAGATTATTGTTTTAAGCCACCAAGCTTTGTGGTGATTTGTTACGTATCAGTAACACACCCATTATACATTAGGAAAATCACCAGGACCTTGACTCCTTCTCCTATTTTTTTTTTTTTTTTTTAAATATCAGATTATAGGTCCCTTTTGGGTGGATGATCTTTCCTACCTAGGGCTGGTGGATCATGCCAACTTTCTCTTCACCATCACCCTCCACATCTTTATTGCATGTGTGGTAGGCAGAATAATGTCCCTCAAAGATGTTCATGTCCTCATCTCTTGGATCTGTGAATGTATTCTATTACATGGCATGGGGGAGTTAGGGTAGCAGATGGAATTAAGTTGCTAATCGCTGACTTTAGCATAAGGAGGTCATTCTGGATCATCTGGGTAGGTCCAATGCAATTGCTCAGGTTCTTTCATGTGGAAGAAGGAGGGAGAAGATCAGAGTGAGAGGGATATACGAAGATGCTACACTACTGGCTTTAAAGATGGAGGGAAGGGCCATAAACCAAGGAATGCAAGCGACCTCTAGAAGCTGGAAAAGGAAAGGAGACATATTTTCTCCTAGAGTCTCCAGAAGGAACACAGCCTACCAACATCTTAATTTTAGCCCAATGAAACCCATTTCAGACTTTTAACTCCAGAACTATAAGATAATAAATTTGTTTTGTTTTAAGCTACTAAGTTTTTGATAATTTTTAAAGCAGATTTTATTTATTTATTTAACAGAGAGAGAGAGAGAGAGAGAGCACAGGCGTGTGTGTGTGCAAGCGGGGGGAAGGGCAGAGGGGGAGGGAGAGGAAGAGGGAAAGAATGCCAAGCAGACTCCATGCTGAGCGCAGGGCTCTATCTCATGACCCTGAGATCATGACCTGAGACAAAACCAAGAGTCGGATGCTTAACTGAGTCACCCAGGCACCCCAAATTTTCGGTAATTTTTTACAATAGTGACAGCATGCTTCTGCCACACAAGATGGCCTCCTAAATTTTAAATGTTGTTTGCTACCTCAGTGCCTTTACACATACTATTCCCCAGCCAACCCTCTACCATTCCTTGCCTGCCTGGCAAATTCTGTTCACTCCTTAAAACCTTATTCAGATATGACCTCCTCTAAAAAGTTTTCCTAATTGCCCTGCCTCCACACAGACCGATTTATTTCCTCCTTTGTATCATCAATGGTTCTAGGAGAATCAATCACAATCACAATGACACAGATACACTCGGTTTTTCCTATGTTAGCAAACCACAGAATGGTGGTTTGATAACTTTGTATTTTTCCTGTGGCTACACCTTCAAAGTGCCCATCTCATGCCCTTAATGAATCATCACGTGTTTCTGGGGTACTACCACGTGCCAAAGTGCTTGGAATGTAAGTCTATACCATGCCCCACTTCTGTAAAACTTTCTTTGACTATTCATTCGGGTCCACAGGTCCCCCAATTTATTTGTGACTCTCTTCTAGGGACAACCATAAGCCAAAGAGTGACATAACCAAATGTGAGCTTAGCTGCCCTGGTCTCTTTTTCAAATCATTTCTCTTCCCAGGGTGGTACTCTGTTCCCACTTTCAGGCTTGAGATGATGGCCTTCCTGATGTCCTGTTCGTCTTTTAAGACCCAGGCTCTTAAGAAGTGTCAGGCACTTTCACTACGGCTCAATGACACGACGGCTAGATGACCATCACCGTCCTGTCTCCATAATTCAGTAATTCCAAGGCACTGTGGCTGATGAAGTACAAGATACTCTTATTCCCCCTGGATAGCTGCATTTCAGTATAGAGCCACTCTTTGAGTCCAGCTCAGTGTGTTAGTTTCTCCTACTATGAGAAATTCAGATATTAGGGAGGGTGGGCAGGGAAGGCTTATCGTCTGTCTACATCTTACTAGGCATCTTCTAATTGCTCCAAATCACCCCAACACTGGAATACACCATCTCTTACCATCACCTGTGTTGTGTTTCTTGTTAAGTTTGCTATTTGAATCAAAGCATGGTGAGCAGTCTGCTTAAAGGCAAAACTCAAAGGCCCATCCAGGGGCCTTTGTACTTTCAGTTCATTCGGTTGTTCATAGATGGTTTGAACAATGTGTCGCACAGCCACTAAATTTTCTTGTCCTTTAGAAAAGCATGTAATCTGAACTTTAAGGAATAATTTAACATGGTCACTAAAAAATACTGGTGGAACACATTTTAGTGTATTTGAAGAGTGAGCTCAGAAAGAAAAACTGGGAATTTTATATTATTGACGGAAACAAAAGAGAAATGTTAAGAGTTGCATAATAACCATAGCCACCAGCCAAGTTTCGACTGTGCAGATTTCATTATCCTGAGCTCTTAATCACCAGTCCTAGGCAGGCAGGAGCTGCTCTGTGCATAATATAAACATCTCAGCTGGAATGGAGAGTGGGTCCAGATCTGGGAAAGAGACAGTCAGGGTTGGGCTGCGCTTCCCTAAATCAAAAGTTTACAGAAATATATCTCCAGGATAAAATTGCCTTTCATCGTGCAAATCAACAATATTTTTTTCAACTGAAAGTTTTGATTAAAACAGAAAGGAAAAGAGTTTAAGTAACAGAAAGGACAGCGCATGTTAAGTCCAGGATTACAGATAACACAGAGGTACTTTTTTAAACATCCACTTGTTATCCTCGCCAGAGCCCTGTGATAATGGAGACCTACACAAGATCACACTCTTTTTTTTTTTTTTTTTTTAAACTCAATGTCAGTGGGGGAGGTGAGCCAGGATTAGAAATAAACTTGCTATCTATCTACTGCTCTTAATAAATGCTGCCCCAGTTGAAAAATAAAGAACAGATAAAAAACTTAGCTTAAAAGATGCATAAAAAATTCAGGATAGGTTTCAAAACCACCATAAGTAAACTGTGTGCTATCTTCTAGACATACTGGCTGACTTTTGTCTACAAATATGCTGACTCTGCTCTTGCCACTCTGCTCAGATGTCCTTTCTCATGCCCCTGACCTACCACTGAAATTGTTCTGCACCTTTAGGACTCAGGCCGTCTTTTTTTTTTTTAAGATTTTATTTATTTACTTGACAAACAGAAAGCGAGAGAGGGAACACAAGCAGGGGGAGTGGGAGAGGGAGAAGCAGGCTTCCAACTGAGCAGGGAGCCCGATGCGCGGGGCTCGATCCCAGGACCCTGGGATCATGACCTGAGCCGAAGGCAGATGCTTAACAACTGAGCCACCCAGGTGCCCCAGGCAGTCTTAGTTCAAGAAAGAATAGGCTGAGCACTTAGTGAGCACCGGGCCCATAGGACAGGTACACAGCGGTAAGCAAGCTGGCTGTGACTCTTGCTCTCATGCACCTCGCAGTCAGGTGGGAGAAACAGGTAGATGTAATCATAACCTTGATTTAACTTCCTCGAAGGAAAAGGAAAGGGTGTTATGAGAGAAAATAATGGGTGGGAGGCCTGCAGGAAAGACAAGGGAGGCCTCTTTGAGGAGGCCGCACCTTCTTGCTACCTGAAGAATGAGCAGGGCCCAGTCATGAGATTGCAAAGAAGCAGGCCTGCAAGAGCTCAGGCCTGCAAGAGCCGGGGCCAGGGGAACTGGAGAGGTGAAGGTTGGAAAGAAGGCAGGGGCCACATCACACACGGCCTTTTAGGCCACAGAAGGGAACTTGGGTTTTATTCTAAATGCAGTGAGAAGCCACTGAAACGTTGTGGGCAAAGGAGTCACGGGTTCTGATCTGCTTTTGAGAAGCATCACTGATACTTCCAGGACCGCTGTGTGGGGAGCAGCGGCAGAAGGACCAGTGAGGATGTTCCCAGGTTCTCCGGGGGGTGGGGGGGGGAATGTTTGGACCAGGAATCAGCAGAGATGGAGCTAAGTAGATGAACACAAGTTACATTTTGGAAGAAGATGCACTTAAAACATTCTTCCTTTATACTATCTCCTCGGATATTTACCAAATTCTGATTTGTTAATATTGACAATTATGCTGACATGTATGTACTTGCTTGCATCTCACTAAGACTGTACATTTTTTGGCAACAGAGACTGTTACTCATCTTTAAATCCTCAAGTCTTTTCAATGCCTTGGCCATACGTGGCTTTCAATTAATATTTGTTCAATAGGATATAAAAGTACAGCCATTCCACCTTCCTCAGGAAACCTTCCCCCTGGATCTGGCAGCGAACTTGCACTCAGCTATCTCTGGGGACTGATCACTAAGCCTATGGCCTCGAGAGCAAAGGCGTGTGGCTAAGCCCGCAGTCAGTGAGAGGAACACCTTGAGGGACATCTGTGTGGCCCATCATGAGAGCAGTATTTGACAGATGGCATCACACCAGCCATGGCTCCCCATCAAGAAGAGCATCAGTAACCATGGGAACACAGGGACGAAGGACCAGGCCCCTCCACCAAACGATAAGGCAGGGGGCAGAAGGAGCCCCAATAGAGGCAGGCAGGAGCTTAGGGCTGAAACTGATTTAGGAAAAAAAAAGGAATGTGATCATTTATTTTGTTCTAGTGCCTAGAGACAATTTATGAGTCTTAATACTATTTACATATAAGGGTCTCATAAAATTCCCATCAACTTTTGGACTTTAACATCCGCATTCAAGGGATTTCTAACTCTTTGGGTGAGGTCAGTGATTGGCTGGCAAAGAAGGGGAGAATGTAGGCACATGTACCCACTCCCTATGGAGAAGGATGTATCATTGACATGAAAGTGAATCTTGAATGAGGAAATTCAATCTCTGCTAAAAGACATCACAAGAGGTAATTCGTTGGACTTGAAGGCAAGACAGCATTGGAAGAATACATGCATTGGATCCCCTGCTACATGGTCTCACTGAAATTAACCTTATTCTCCACAGAGAGCAGACTCCACGACAGTACCAGAATAAGGATAACGAGTAGCCATATACCCGAAATTCGAAGGATTTCTGCCACACTCACTGCCATGGTGCCCAGTCACGGAAGACCAGCAGACTGCCCATTTCCACAGGGAAAAGAACTGGGCTGGGCGGTAAGCAGGATGCCCTTCCCCACAGATGCCCATGGTCTGGAGTAATGAGAGCTGGCTTGAGTTGGGACTGAGGTAGAAGAGCAGGCTGTGGAGCCACGGGAAAGCCATGAGGAACCCTGCACGCTGTCCTGGGAAAAGAGCAGCCCCAGTGATTGCCCCTGGCTGAGGACGAGCCAGGTAGACAGCACTGAGCATGGGAAAGACTTATTTTATTTTGTTTTTCTTCCTGCTTACCCAGGCGGTTTCAATTTCGACACTGCAACAGAAGTGATGGCTCTTGTTAAGGGGAAAGGGATCGGGGTAGGGGTACCACCTCTAAGACCGACCACTAGTATATCTTCAGTGGTGACATCCCTCACTGCTCTTCTTAAGTCAACCCTCCACAGTGCCCTTGACCCGTACGATACTGAATAGCGAGGCCTGTCCACTCTGGAACTGGGCGGGTTCACTCCAGAGCCCTACCCTGGTCTCCAACAGAGCCCTGGTTATCCAAGCACTGAATATACTTCAATCCTTGGCCACCGGGAATCTTTTTCTACATGGCTGAAGTAAACAGACCATTCACCATATGGTCTATTAAAGACCCTGACACGCAGAAAAGGACAAGAAGTTAGTTAGCCAAAGACATAGAGGAAAGGTCTTCTACTGAAGTAGTTGTGCTATAAGGAACAGCAGAAAAAAAAAGTTTTTAAAAAATATCTGTTGTTGTTAGGGAGTTTGGTTGGTACAACCTATGCTTTGGGGGATTTTTGTCCTTAGGGTGGGTTAGTCAACTTCTGTAAATGTGCCAAGAACACTTGAAAGTATACTCTCTTATCACAGTTTTTTTTTTTTTTTTTTAATGTGGGATAGCATGTAGTTGATCATGCAAAAGAAGATAATGCAGGTGTGTAAACTAACAGCAGAGGAGGCTACCAGCAGGCAAGAAGACACGTAAAGGCCATGTTTAAATGAAATACAAGACAGCCAAATTACAAACCATAGTGGCAACAGGAAATAGCCTTGAAGATGCAGTAGAATGGATTAGTGAGGGTCAGGCAAAACATGAGAAGCTCTAAGTATAGGAGGAAGGCCATGTGAAAATGATGTCGCGGAAGATAATAAAGAGGCTGACAGTCAATAAGCAATCCCCAGAATACTATAGGGCTTCTGGAGGAACTCAAGGAGTAAAGTGTGGTTTAATAGAACAAAATTTTCCCAATACAAAAAGGAGGATGGGACATGGAGAAGAAGGAGAAAAAGAAAAGAAGACTCTACATCTATACATTTTTCAGTAAAACATTTAAATAACGATGCCAGAAAAATGATATAACAACCCTACAAATACCTTAGCAAAACATCTTCTAAAACTAATGGCCAAAGACATTTCTTTCTATAAAGAAATAATAATATGGATGACCACACACTTCACCAATGCACTATTTTAAGACAACAGAAAACCACATAGAGAGCCTTCACAGAAAAAGGACATAATCACAAGTTTCTGAATCTGGTCAAATTGTTATTTATGTAAAGGGAACATAAAGCTATTTTTAGATATCAAAGACTCAGGGAACAAAAACTCAGATTTCTTTAAGGAATGAAACTGCTCAAAGATACTTGACAAAACACCCAGAGATAATTCAAAATTAAGAACTAAAAAAAAAGGGGGGGGGGCATCTCCGTTTAAAAGGACTATGGAAACCAAAACCAACTGAAAATGCAAAACTAGCCTTCACTGTTATTTTGATTTTGGTTTCAAAGTGGTATAGAAAAAATATCTCTAAAAGATAAACAGTAAAAAAAAAAGGGCAATTCACAGTAAAAGCATAACAGTAATAATGAACCTTCACAAACCAAAAGGCATACAATAAAAATGAAGAAAAACTCTAGAAGGAGAAATTAATGAAAATAAGTAACATGTGTGAGATAAAGAATCAGAATCAACACTAGATTAAGAAAACAAAAATGAAAAACAACACATGGAGGGCTTGAATAGCCTAAAAAGTAGCGATAAATGAACAGCTATCCCACATTAAAAAAAAAAAAGAAACTATGATAAGAGGGTGTACTTTCAAGTGTTCTTGGCACATTTACAGAAGTTGACTAACCCACCATAAGGACAAAAATCCCCCAAAGCATAGGTTGTACCAACCAAACTCCCTAACAACAAAAAAGTAAGTGAAAAAGTTTAAAAGGAGAGATTTTATTGACAGCAACAAAAAAGAAAACCTGAACCACTCAGCAATTTAAAAAATACTTCCTGATATATCCATCTAAAGAAACAACTTCATAAACAGAAAATGTTTTAAAAGCAAATATATTAGGGGCGCCTGGGTGGCTCAGTTGGTTAAGCATCTGCCTTGGGCTCAGGTCATGATCCCAGGGTCCTGGGATGGAGTCCCGTGTGGGGAATCCCTGCTCAGTGGGGAGTCTGTTTCTCCCTCTGCCTCTCCCCCTTTCTCTCTCTCTCTCTCTCTCTAATAAATAAATAAATATAATCTTAAAAAAAAAAACCCAAATATGTTTATCACATCTTTATTAAGAACAAGAAAAAAATGAAAACCACACAAATCCATGACAAGTGAGGGAATAATTAAGGTCTTGCTATCTGATCTTGGGCCAATTACTTAATCTCTCTAAACTTCTATTTCCTTATCTGTAAACTGGGGATAATTGCCTCCGTGGATGGGTTGTTGTAAAGATTAAATTAGATAATGCTTGTAAAGTATTTAATCACTATGCTTGCCATCAAGAGAACAGCCAACAAGTCTTATCTATTAAGATTGTCATTATTTAAAATCATGTTTATGTTGAGTTTGCGATCATATGGAGAAAGGCTAATGCTACACTATCAGGGGGCAAGTGCAGGATAGCAATCTAAAAAACAGTGATGGAAACTAGATAAAATAAGCAAATAGGTTTGAGTTACACAACTCAAACAGAATTGGGCCTCCTCGCTCTCTCACGCTAAGTGCCATCTTAGCACAGTGACCCGGCTAAAAGAAACACAAATGTGAGTTTTAGAAAGCCAGGAAACAACATGGGTATTTAAGAATAGAGGGGTGTGGTTTACATGACCTATCAGGCATGCAGCAAAACTCCTAGTAAGTTTCTTTGGGATGTGTCCCTGAGGAGTCCCACCTCTCCTGGCAACTGGTCAGGTCTGTCCTTCTGCCTCTTGGGACTCCAGCTACTTTCACCTCAGATGCCTCTCCATCACCTCTGACAGGGCTGGCCACTGCTCTCTGCTTCTCTCATTTGTATCTCCATCATTATTCCCCTCCACCATTTAAATGGATCTCCCTTGGACCCACCCTTTTTTCTTGTCAGGGGGAGGGGCAGAATGGGTGGGTAGTAGTATGTAAATACTTAACATTTAATAATTGCGTCTCCATCATTGAAAGGGAAGCTGTTCTTCCTGCAACAGCAATATATGGAAGGTAAATTGGAAGGAAGTACACTCAACAGATAACAGTGACTGTTGTTGGGTAACCGGGCTATAACTTGTCATTTGTCTACTTCCCTTTAGTTTCCAAATTTTCTAGGATGAAAATCTATTACCTTTTTAAAAAAAATTGAGATAAAAGTCACCTGTCATAAAACTCACCTTTTTAAAATATACAATTCCAGGGTTTTTGCTATGCTCACAAAGCTATACACCCATGTCCTCTATCTAATTCTAGAGCATTCTCATCATCCCAGAAAGAAACATTGTGCCCATTAGCAGCTATTCGGTTCTCCCCTCCCTGCCTGGAGCCACTAATTCACCTCCTGTCTCTATGAATTTGCCTATTCTGGACATTTTTTATAAATTAAATCATATACCTATGCCTTTTGTGTCTGTCTGCTTCTATTGAGCACAATGCTTTCAATTTCATCCATGTTGCAGCGTGTATTTGCACTTCATTACTTTTTATGATGAATAATATCCTCTAAGTGTATTCTATAATGGGGGAGATATTTTCGCTTTTTAAAAAAACTAATGAGTACATAAGTATAACCCTTGATTGTTAATTCTAGTAAGAGTACAGATACAAGCCAATACTAATACATGATTTTTGATGATGTATAAATCGTTCTTCAGAATCATATATTTATAAAGCTTTGTGAGGCTGCATAACTTGTTTTTTTCTGACTCAGGCTCTCAACTGAAAAAAACCCCACAGGAATCTAAAAGATCATCTAGCTGAATATCAGACAAAGAAATTGAACCATATAGAGAGACAGCTGTGGACACCCAAGACACATATATATTTCAAACAGAAGATGAAAAATTCTTGGCTTTTAAATTTTGAGTGTTCAGAGGGAATATTTACAGTAACTGAAATGAGCAATTTTAAGAAATTGTTTGGAAGCATATCATATGAAATATTCTGCGACAATCAATTGTAGTTAAGATATTTTAAGCTTGGATCAATATAGTATAATTCAGCTTTATATTCATTAAAAGAAGAAAGAAGTTCCCAGTTTGTTTGTATGCATGTGATGTATGTATTTGTGTACCTGCAAATCACAAACATATAAATACTGATGCACATTCAGCGCACGAATTTAATGTTATAATCTTTACTTGGAAAGGCAGATTCTACATATTTTTAGTTACAAGGGAGGTAGCTTGATTAAAACTCATTGCAGCTAGTTCTTATAAAGCTAAGGGTTCAGTGAAAAATAAAATTCTGTAAATGAATGGCTTACCCAGGACATAAAATTTGGAGCATTTCAAACACACAGAGGGTGTAGTGGGGTGGTGACCGACTTCTTGACCTAGATGCTAGTTACATAAATATGTTCAGTTTTCACAAATTCATCAAACTGTATACTTGGGATCTGTATACATTTCTCTTTGTCTGTTAAACTTAAATATATTTTTTTAAAGTTAAAAAAATTGAAACAATAGAAGACACCATGCATCGATTTTGGAGGGCCTGTGTGTGAACCTCAGCTAAGGGCTGGATCAGGAAGCTGTGTCGAGAATTAATACTTAAAATACTGGTTAAGTCTTCAGAGAGATGTCAAAGTTCTAAGTGCTCACTGGAGAAAGCTAATATCAAGTCTGTAAACTAGATATGCTTAAAAATCCATCCTCATGAAGAAAAGTCTCTGTAGTGCTCTGTAGTAACTTGTTCATTGAAAGCATTCTCTAAAGATGTCAATGGGTCAGCTTCTGGAGTACCGGAGAGACCACTTGCCATGAAGCCTTCACATATGATGACAATGAAGCAATTGCATTTAATCATTTAGGAGACTATAATATGCCCACTAGGATTAGGTTATGCTCTGATTCAGACAAATGAAGAAAACTGTCCCCCCCTCACCAAGGATTTCTTAGTAAAATTGGATCATAAATACAAAAGTGTTGGTGGACAAAAAACAGACTCTTTAAAATCTCATATTTTATTAGAGGTTTTGGCTGACATCAATGCATAGATTCCAGCTAATAATTTCAGGACATGTTCCTATACCCTCTAACTCTAGGTAGGAGTTATAACGTGAAAGATTTTACATTTTTTAAAAGCGGAATGAGGCACTGTTTGTGGGAGTAGAAAAATAATACCATTATTCTGGAGTGCACCTGGCACTCAAAAAACTTTAAAATGTCCATAACTTCCATCCAATTATAAGACTTTATTCCTAGATAAATAATTAGGGTAGACAAAAAGATTCCATTAAAGGAAAGTTATCACACCACTATTTGTGGAAACAAAATATTGCAAACAATTTTAGAAATCCAGCCATGTGGGGCTGGAGCAGGGGGTTGGTTAAAAAAACTCCCAACAATAAATGTCCACATAATAGGGGAGTATACAGCCAACAAAATGTGTTAGAGGAGTACATTTTTTTGTCATATATGTTCATGATAAACATTTAAATGAAAAAAGGTGACAGAAGAATTTACAGAATAACACCATTCCTTAAAAATTCTGTACCTAAATACACACAGCAACATTTGGGATAAACATTCAAATATTAATGCCAATTGGGATTATAAGTTGATTTAATCTTTTTCTTTTTTCCTCTCTATATATTCCATCTTTTCTATAATAACAAAGAAATTTTATAACAAAAAAATTTACAGAAAAGTGAGGATGGGGAGGTTGGACAACCAGGGACTAGCATATTTATGTGTGTGAGCATACATTCTTCCTTCATTATGTGGAGTTCATGTGTACTCTTTGCCTCCTCTCTGCATATCTTGGGAGCTTTAGGTGAAGTGCCTTTCAGGGCCTGCTGCTTCAGGAACCTTTCTTTTAATGCTGAGCAGCCATCCCACTCATCAACAGTATCATCCTGGAGCTCCCAGTCATTCAGCTCCCTTGACTTAAATCAAAGAAACTAACATCTCAATAGATCCCCCCTGCCCCCCCCCCCCACACAACTACACAGTCACTCATCCTAGAACAATGTAGCAAGAATACACCTGCTGAATACCAGGTATAGGAAGAAGCCAAAGGGAAAACCGCCTTCTCTAATCTTTCCAGATGGAGTCATCAGATTTTGAGAGATTTCAGTTCTCTTTCAGAGGAGAGTTGCTGGTCTACTTCAAATAAATGAATTTTTAAAAATATTAGAATCTGAAATATTCTCAGGGTTCACTGTTGATTTTTGTTTGATATACACAAAGGGAAACAATTCCCCTTCATTGAAGCCTCTTTCCAGGAGCCTTAATGATCAGCTGCCAAATTTAGCCTTGGCCGCATCTCCACTGTATCTATTATTCCTCCATGCTATTGATGTGAGGCCAAATCTCATCCCTATTTAGAGTGCACAAGAGCCGGTGTCTTGATGAAAGGGGCAGTTGGTGAACGTAAATTGAAAAGAGCCAGGAGAACATACTATAATGAATGGAAACACACAGCTTCATGGCTTATGGTACTAAAATTACATTCACACAAAAGGTTCAATAGCCTTGGTCATATTATTCGAGAAATAAGGGAGGAGGGGGGAGTTGTAGAGAAGGCAGTCAAGAGATCAGCTGCTTATTAGAATCACTAGGGGAATCTGTTTAGTTTTACTTTAAGTACTGCTGCCTGTACAAGAATATTCTTTTTTCCCTAAGGTTTATTTATTATTTTTTAGTAATCTCTACACCCAACGTGGGGCTCGAACCCATGACCCCGAGATCAAGAGTCGCACACTCTTCCGACTGAGCCAGCCAGGTGCCTAAAGAATATTCTTGACAGCACTATTCATAATAGCAAACAGCTGGAAACAACCCACCAGCAGTAGAATGGATAAATAAATAATAAACTGAGCTCCAGTCATAATGGGATACTACACGGCACTATAGTAAAATGGATGAACTCCTGCTACATACATTATGAATAAGCCTCCCAAACACAATATTGAGGGGAAGAAATGAGACACTAAAGATTTTGTTTATGTAAACGTTCAAAAGCAGGCACAATGAATCCATGGTATTGGAAGCCAAGGTAGTGGTTACCTTGGTTGGGAAGTGACTGGATAAGGATTTAAAAAGAGCTTCTGGGTGCTGGTGATTTTCTGTTTCTCTATGTCGGTACTGGTTATGTGGGTATGTTCAGTCTGTGAAAATTCTTTTAAGTTATATACTTCTGATTTTTGTATTTTTCTTCAAATAAGATACATGTCAATAAAAATGTTTTAAATTCAGATTCCTAGGCCCTAACAAAAATCTACTGACTGTAGGTTATGGTTTTCCTGGGGTATTCCAATGCAAAGCAAAGGCTGAGAATCATTTGACGGGATGATCTACATCCAGTGGTGTGCTGGAGCCAGCCCCCACCAGCCCATGAGAACTGGTTGTTAAATTTTCAGGATTTTTACAAAACTGTTAAAGCATAATGTACAGAGTTGTCAAGTCACTACGTTGTACATCTGAAATTAATGTAACATTGGGTGTCACTGTACTTCAATAAACAAATAAACAAACACATAAATAAATTAGGGTCAGTATTAAAAATTAAATTATACCAAGTTTTGATTAAAGAAATTATACTAAAAGCAAAGGTACTAAATTCTCAAAACTCATCATTTTCTAATTATTTTATTACATTTTACTATTACCTACATTTTGGGGTTATTTATGCCAATTTTATCTGTATGGTGGAAATACTAGATCGCAGTGGGCTACTGGGCCATCTCTCCCCAACTCCACACTCAGTCACAACGGTAGCTTGAAATTGGCCGTGGTGGGAGTCTTTATACCACAGAAATTGGCAACCACTACAATTCAGGGCTTGCTTTGTTGTTTTGTTGCTTGTCTTGACTTAAGAAAATGATTAAAAAATCCTAACAATGCAGATTAAACTTAAAAGTGTGTTACATGTGGAGCTGTTACATTGCGAATAATACATTTAAGGAAATATCTTTACACTATTTAAAAGCTATTATCCGGTTCAGCAGAGAAGTTATTCGTATCTTTGATAAATGAGTACAGTTCTGACATGTCTTTGTTGTTCCACTTTTATCTTGCTCATTAACGTAATGGAAAATATCAGCCAAAATTTATATGGGAATTACACCCCTTCATCAATTGTACCACAGGTAGGTTATGGATAAAAAGGTTCAGCAAAAAACAACCAGCATTCCATAAAACCCAACTAGCTTTATGGAATTTACAATAAAGAGTATTGTCTATTTTTTTATTATTTGCAAAGTGTATGCTACATACATTCTTCATGTCAGTAAAATTTATAATCAACTTATGTATGCACATAAATGAATTCTTTTTTTTCCCAGAGAGCTGGTTGATTTACTAGCACACTGCTGTGTATGTACACCCCTTCCATGTTTAGGATTCCATGACTGTCTATTATGATTTAAGAAACAAGCAAACAAAATAAGGTGGGAGTCTTACAGCCTGGAAGGCGTGAGTTTCAGCATAAGCTACAGTAACACCTCGACTTTAGACCTTCACTACTCAAAACTGTCTCCTTAGACCAGCCGTTTTGGCATCGATGGGGAGCTTGGGAGAAAGGCATCATCTCAGGTCCCACCCCAGAACTCCTGAATCAGAATCCGCACTGTATCAAGATGCCCAGGGGATCTGTATGCACATTAAAGTCTGAGAAGCACTGCTTTACAAACAGACTCCTTGGTATGTACTAAAAATTTTTTTTTAAGATTTTATTTATTTGACAGAGAGAGAGACAGGAGAGAGGGAACACAAGCAGGGGGAGTGGGAGAGGGAGAAGCAGGCTTCCCGCGGAGCAGGGAGCCCGCTGCAGGGCTCGATCCCAGGACCCTGGGATCACGACCTGAGCCGAAGGCAGATGCTTAACGACTGAGCCACCCAGGCGCCCCTGAACTAAAATTTATATAACCAATTTGAGACTAGTCATCTCAATCTAGCAATTGGTAATCTGGAAGCGGCTAGCAACCAGTTCAGCCACTTCCTAAAGCTGAAGAAAAGGACATACATCTTGCAATCTACCTTTGTCAAACACTGAAAGGGAGACTATGCCGCTAGGAAAATAAAGGCGATCCTGGGCCCCTCGGATTATTAATTTAAAAGCGGGGAGAAAGTACAATAAGAAAAAAATCACCACAGTGGCTTTCCTCCATGTACGTGACAAATAGGACGTGCTGCCAAAGACTTGGTTCCAAAAATCCGAAGCGGGACAGCGAGTGCCACATGACACAGTGTGGCAGCTGGGGAGAGGAGTGTGATGAAACACTTCCCGGAGATGTAATTTAGGCCAGGGTAGTTATCAAGCGCTGAGGGTGGAAGGGGAAATTGCTGTGCTTATGTTTTTCCTATCGATAGATTAGTCAGCGACACAGGACGAAAAGACAAGGCCAGAGCACAGACTGCAGCTCTTCACGCTCGAGTTAACTGAAACGACGGTAGGCAAGTCTCACGTATTTTGAAATTGAAAGCAAGAATGTTCTACTGGCAGTAATATTCTCTGGAAGCATTTCTTAGTTACTTGGCTGAAAATATAGTAGTTGCTCTGGGATGCAAGGGTCTATGTGGAAAACATGTTCGATGCTTCAACAGTGTCTGCAAGGAAATGGGAGCCACAAACCTCCAAGAGGAGCTTGGTATTACTTCACAGCAGATACTGAAGCAATAAAATAATTCAAGAACGCCGTGGCAACCCTACAGTGCAAGGAAAACCAATGTAATCGTGACTGGGCCCCTGGGACCTCCGGAGACCACTGGGCACGTTTTTACCCAAGAAGAAAGGTTACTATAACAACCCCTTGCAATGTCAGAATTCAAACAACTCTATTCATTTAGGGGAAAAATGATAACGTTTTCCCTTGAAATACTCTAGGAAGGCAAAGCAGAGAAGAGAACTGTCTCTTACTGAGCACCAACTATGTGCTTTATGTGTATGATTTCATAACATCTGCAGATTTTTCTAAGAGACGTGATACTGTCCCCACTCTATAGATGAGAAAAGTGAGGTCCCAAGAAATACTTACATGTCACATAGTAAAAAGCCAGAGGTGCATAGACAAAATTGAAAAGCTCCATACTTGATTAAACCAGAAGGTTCCACAAAGACAAGGAAGAAGAATGGGGAGTGGGGCTGCTATGCTTTGAGTCAGCGGGAGGACTGCTCTGCATTGGCGTCAAGGCAGAGAAGTGAGGTTTCTCTTAGTGCCCACTGTATCTTTACACTGCTGGAGTCCTCTTATCGCCCATTTCCAGATCTATCTTAGGTTTCCAACGGATTTCATACTTGATAGTTGTCATTTTGGCTACATGGGAGGGTTTGGAAGACTTGGCACTTTTCAGGCAGTGTTAATGTACTAGAAGTGAGTCCTGGGCTGGGACTTGGGAACCCGGGTTCACGTTCCGCTGCATCTGTTACTAACCACGAGAGTGGGTGAGCTAGATCATTTCTCTGGGTGGCAGGTTTTTTCACTTACATGAGGTTGTCTTAAGTATGTCTGAGGACTTTTCTGGATGCATGAGTCCACCCTCCATGACTCAACTGTTTAAGATTTGACTTCAGTCAAAATATATTATAAATGACCTGGAGAGTTAACAAATTTGTCCAGGCAGGCCTGCTATGTGGTTCAAGTTAGATCAAAAACAAAACTAACAAAACAAAAAACCCCGTAAGAATAATTATTTAACTCCTGTGTCTACCATCTGCAAAAATAACCTGGGATGAAATGGTTTAAAGTGTTTCTCTCCCCTGCCCTCCAGGAATTGATTTAAAGCAAATACATATTCAAGTTCTTAGGCAGACCTGGGTGCAAATCTAAGCTCTACCTTCTGTTAGCTCTTTGAACTTAACATATCTGAGTTCCGTTTTTTTTGCTTCTGTAAAATTGGAATTGGTAATTTTAGTTGAAGTGCAGTAAAATGTCTGGCATCTAATAGGCTCATAATAATCACTGGTTATTATTATTCCAGTGTTCATTAGGGGTTTGGACTATGCTTCAACAGTGTCTGCAAGGAAATGGGAGCCACAATTCAAAGGAACTTTCCTCACAGAGGGATGGAGCCTGAGATGGTAACCTCATTAGTATGGGGAACTCAGCTTAACCTGTGTCTATGCAATAAATAAGCACAGGTGCAGAGTGGAGAAATGGAATTGCTTCTTCTGTACCTATTGGCATCTCTTTCTTTCTTTGCAAAACTTCCGAATTCACCCCTTAGTGGATAGACCCTTACCAGAGACATGCTAATGTACTAGATGGGACAGCTGGAGGGAGTATTTGGAGACAGAAGTGTCCTGGGACATCTGGAGAGAGTGACTGTCATACCCACAGTTCATGTCAGTTTATTTATTTGCCTATTTTCCAATTTCTGCCCTATGTGCACAAGGAACACAGGATTTCAGGAAGAGGAGGTGGTGACTTTGTTTATAAATGAAAAAAAATAATTTGGAGGCTGATATATAACTAACCAGTCCATACACATCCCATCCATTTGAGTGACTGCCTTTTGGTCTTCCCAGCAAAGCTTCCCTTCCCCCTCCCCCCCTCTCCCACCTCCTCCCCCTTTCTACACAACATAAGCCACTTTTCGTGACTTAAGTTTCCTTCCTTCTCCAAGTTTTGTTTTGGTGTCGTGAGGCTGGTGGGAAGCCTGAGTGGAGAAGAGAAGATGAACACAAAAACCAAATTCAGATCACCTATACTCTTTGAACCCAATTACACGAAGCAAGAGTGAGGCCTTCAAACAATGAGACTGAAATGCCTGTTTTCTAAAAGAAGACCAATCGAAAAGATTTTTTTTTAATTCCTCTGTTTTCTACAGGCAAATTTCCCGAGTGAAGAACAATAAAATTTCAAGTGTTTCCATCCATGTTTCAAGACAGGTCAAGCATATGAACCAAAGCCTTCTGAAGTTCAATAAAGCAAATGAATGATTGCTATTTAAATTATATTAGGGATAACATGCTAATTATAAGGTCTTGCTAACATCTGACTCAGAATATAATTTTACACTTTATTTATTTATTTTTAGGTTTTTTTATTTTCTATATTTTTTATTTTCTAAATTCTCTGCCTAACATGGGGCTCGAACTCAGGCCCCCAAGGTCAAGAGTCACATGCTCTACTGACTGGGCCAGCCAGATGCCCCTAATTTTACTTTTTAAATAACTACAGGTTTATAGTTGCTATACTGGTATTTTTATGACACAGCACTGCTGCAGTTAACTAAGTATCAGTTGATGGTGAGGTCTTAACCTGCAATGGGATCTTCTCAGTGTTCTTATGATCTATTCTGTAATGATACACTGTAGAACAACTTGTACAGGACAACGCTGTTATAGGACAGCTTATAACAACCCCTTAAATGCTTAAAAGTATCTCTTAGCTAATTAAGCTTTTAGGGCTATTAGCTTGAGTTGGGATATCAGTACATTTTTTAAAAGAGAACATATTAAGGTTTTCTTTACTAATTTGTTCCCCATTTCATTATTTGTTTACTCCTTTATATAATGCTGCTTAAGAAGGATTGACTACTGTTAGAAATTATTCTACAAAGGGGCGCCTGGATGGCTCAGATGGTTAAGCGTCTGCCTTCGGCTCAGGTCATGATCCCAGGGTTCTGGGATTGAGTCCCGCATCGGGCTCCCTGCTAGGCAGGGAGCCTGCTTCTCCCTCTGCCTCTGCCTCTGCCTCTCTCTCGCTCTCTGACTTTCATGAATAAATAAATAAAACATTTAAAAAAAATTATTCTACCAAAAGTAGGCAAGTTGGGAAGAGAAGGCTGTTAATCCTGGTAAAAACTGAAAATGTCCTGCTTAATCTTTACTGGCCATTTTCAGGATTTTGGTTGGGATTTATCTATTATGCATCCAAATTTATCTATATGTCACATTTTAGACAAATTAAGGTTCCAAAAGGAATTGAGTACTTTAAAGTATCATGCTAAATAGTAATGCTTTCTCAAAGATGCTGTGCAGATTCAAACAGCTCACAATTTTGTTACAATGCTTTTGAAGCAATAACACCTTTGAGTTTGAGATACTGTAATTTAGCAGTTCTAGATGACTGCATAATCTCTCCCTGTTCGGTTGAAATTCTACCTTCTGTCTTTTCCTAAACTCTCACTCATTTATCATCTATCCAGACAAAATATGTGCTTGAAATTTCTTCCACGCATACATGGAATTGCAAAGTAATCCCACAGAGTGGAAAATGTTGAACTTCTCGTAAATGTACCATTGACCTCCCAATTCAGTATGGGAGGTCATGTATGACCTGTATGATCTTGATTTATCCTCTAATTTTTCATACATGAATGTTTAATATCTTGCCTTTTAAATCTGTTTGTTAAGATCTTTAAGATCAGAGATCCCCTGATAAAAACTTTCTTAAATCTTAGTGCTATGCCAGAAAGTACACATGAATACTTACTATTACACCATTTTATTTAAGAGAAGGGTGTTTATTCTTTTGCAACAGTTGGGCTGTTTCATGTTATTATATGAACTGTAATTACCAAGTTATCTTAGGCAACTCACTTAACCTTTCTTGGCCCCAATTTCCCTACTAGAGAAGAATTTTTCAACTAGAAAGTCTAGGTTTTAGTGTAAGACAGAATTTTTAAAAAATCCTAGTTCTTCCATTTCCTAGAAGTAGGAATGGAATATATTATCTAACTTCTCTGAACTTCCAATCAATTGTTCACCTGTCTTTTGGGGATCAAGAGAATAGTTTCACCTCACAGGGTTTTTGTTTTTTTTTTTTAAGATGCAGAATGAGAACATAAATGTAAAGAATGCAACAAATTATCCGAACTTTGGTTTATGCTAAAAAAATATGAGCTATTATTATATCAAGTTTCTTCCAGCTCTAGAGTGCTAAGACTAGAAGTAAAACCTTAATTATCAAGCACCCAGATCCCCAGCATCCTCAGTGATTCTGACATCCCTTTGACCCCCACCCCTCCACAAAAGTCATAAAGTACAAACCGATTCAAGGTTCATTTTAGTACCATTTACTCGCAGAGTAAAGAGAATAATTTTATTAATCACTGAACTTGTGATGTTCATAACTGAGTCCATGAAAAAATGGTAAAGACAAATTGTTTTAAGACAAATGACTGAGAAACTTGTTCTGAAATCCATGCTCAGAATTAGACACAACATGTCATCAATCTACGGTCATGGGTTTGCACCGAGACACTAACCTGACTTTCTGGAAGTGAAGAACAGAACACCCTGCTCACAGCTGGACTTACCTACATAAAAGAGAGAAACACTTGTAAGTCCTACTGCTGACCAGGAGTACATGGGGAGCCACCATAATTTTCAACACACAATTTTCTCCTCTCTACCCCCAAAGGGCAGAATCTGCTTTACTTTTGCTAAGTGCCAGTATTGAAGTGGCATTTCTTTGGGTCAAATACATCCTGAAATAGCTAGGTTAACATTTTGTAGCATTTGTGAAAATATATTTCTGAACATTTGGGGATGATACAAAAAAAAAAGCACTTGGCCCAAACCCACAGATAGGAACAAGGAAAACCTTCCAGGCATTTTACCATACAGAAGTCATAGAAGTGGACACACTATTCCTCCAAAATAATATTTTGGGGCAATATCATCATAAGTAAAAGATGAAATAATTCTACTTTTTCCTATTAAATTGTATTTGTATAGTTTATAAGTTGTGATACTGGGCCAATGGCATCAAATTACCTGTGTTTCTATTTTCACCTCTGTGATCACACACAGCCCTAAGTACTTAAATTTACACTACCTTCAACATTTGGGAAAATAACAACCAATGGGTAAGTTTAGAAGAATGCTGCCCATGATTTTATTGCTTCCCAATGATTTTTCCAACCTTCCACACTGAGAGGAACTGGTTAAACCCCTTTCCCACTAGTATGTCTAAATATGATCCAGGAATCTCAGAGGCAACTTAATATAATAATTTACTGCCTACTCCACCTGCAGAGCAGTAGGCAGACATTATTTATACTGAAAAGAACTTGTGTTTATTTTCTAGCAACCGGTGACTCTCAGGCATCTACAAAGTTACTGGAAAGGAAATGTAATTCCAAATTTCTAAAGAGTGTTTGTAAACAAACTTATCAATGTATGTTTAGAAAAGCCTAGAGCTTGCCGGAGGTTACACAAACACAGCCTATTGGCTATTTATATCTGCTTATAGTGAGAGGACTTTATACAAAGATGAAAACTACTGATAACAATATTTTCTTCAGTTTAGAGAGGATACACAGTACAGTGTAGAATATGCAGCCCAGCCCTGGTTGAGGAGGGAGGAGCCCCAAACTAGAGAGCCTCAAGTTGAGCCTCTGGCTGGGGTCCAACAGAACTGCATGAACAGCACAGGTTGGGGGGAGTTCAAAGTCAAGGCGACTCTTCAAGTCTTAACTTCCTAGAGTTTCCTAGGTCTGGGTGCCTTTGTATATGTATCAACCTTCATGCATCCCCCCCCCCCCAGCAAATGTGTACAGTCAGCTCGAAAGGCACAGCTTGTGTGCTGACGTGCAAAGCCAAGTCAAAACCCTGAGCTTGGCGCTCCCTTCTAACTTTCTGGCTTGTCCAAGTCTAAATATTGACATTGCTCCTCAGTTGAGATGTTTGATACTGCTGAGGATAGAAAAGGCGCAGTTAAAAGTAGGATCTAATGATATATTTTTACATAGTTGTGCCTTCCTTCCACTTCCACTCCTTTTTTTTTTTTTGGAGAGGGGGTTGGATTCCCTTGTCTGCAACATCTCCCCTCTCCACCCCTCACCCCATTGTTCTCCCCGAAAGCTGAGCACACAGAGACAAGGTAAGGTGCTTTGCAAGCCCCTCATGGCAGCTCCTACTGTTGTCACAGCAACTCACAACAGACTCCATAGACACGGGGTTGGGGGTGGGGAGCGCCAAACTGGGCTGACCAGTCAACTCTCAAGGGGGTGCAAGCGCTAAACGGACGAGCGATCCACCTTTTCGGGTCCTCCGGCTCCCCACCACTGTTCTTCGAAGGAAAAGAGCCCTCCTGTCGACGCGGCACCACCCCCTCCCTGGCGCAGCCAGCCTGCTAAGGGTGCCTGTTGTACATTTTCTCAGCTCCAAGAAGGGGCGCGGCTGTGCGGGCGCTCCTGGAAATCTCTTCTGCTTGCCTCTGATGTGAGGGTTCCCGGCCTCGCCGAGAGGCGAGGGCGGCTCCCACAGCAGCTCGGTCCCACAACTCTCTGTCGGGACGCTGCTGGCCGCGTGGCGCGCCCCCCCTGCCCCCCGCCCCCCGCTGACGGCCCGGGCGGTGGGGGCTCCGCGGCAGCTGCTCGAAGAATAAGTTTCATACCATAGCGCACTCACGACACAGAACCTACCCTGAAGCCGAGCGAGACGCGAGCTCTCTCCGCCTTCAAGGGTTGGGGGGAGCGGGGGGGTCCCCGCCACTCAGCAGCAGCCACGACTGCGCGCGGTCGCGGGTGTGCGGGACCCCTGCGCGCCGCGTGCCGCCCGCCGCCCAACTTTGCACAAAGGCAGCATGGCACTGCCTCGCCTTTCGGGCTCGCCCAGCGCCGCGGCCGCTCTTCCCTGTCCGGGGGAGAGGGGCTCGCCCTTTCCCACCCCAGCCCTCCCCTTCTCCTCTTGCCCCCACCCCGCTCCCAGGCGGGCCAGCCGGGCGGAACCGAGCGCCCGGCCCCGAGCTCCGCCGCCGTGGCGGCCGCCGCTCGCACTGTGACGTTAGCAGCCTTCGCGGCTATTTATATCCACACGATTGGATTTCATTCATGAAACCGGGGCCTGGTGTGTCTGTGCGCTGGGGCGCGGGTGGCAAAGGTGCCTCAGCTTTACGCAGACCCGGGGGGTGGGGAGGGCCGGGGCTGGGAGGCTGACTGCCCGGGACGAACATGCGCGGAGCACCGGCGCCCCCGACCCTTCTCCCAGGCGGCCGGGAGGGTCGGGTCAGGGCGATCGGGGGCCCCCGTCCCTATTCCCGGTGTCCCACCCACACCCGTACAACTGCTGGCCCTTTGTCCCAGGCTCTGGAAAAGTAAGTTGGGCCACTAACCGGCTGGGCAGCATGGCTTTCTTCCCCCTAGGAGCTGACCGGCCGCGGACTCGGAGGGAGGACATTAGCTTTTGTTTCAAAAGCTAGCCCAGCTGCTGACTAAGGACTGCGTTAGCCCAGCCTCCTCCTGTCCTGGGAGGCTGCACGTGCTGGCGGGCTCCCCCCTCTGGGTTACCTTCCTCTGTGACTTGGGGTCCCCGCAGGGGGCGTAAGCACGACCTGGCTGTCCCCCCACCCGAGGACGGAGGGGATTTACTACCTCCTGCAAATGGCTGAGTGAGGAAGTGAAATTGGCTTCGGGTGCTCATGGGTTGTCGGAATTCTTGAAAGCCCAGGACAGTCCAATCCTCCTGGTGAACTTTTCTCCTCGCTCTTCTAGGCTGACTGTGACCTCTGAGGACAGGACCAGGGGTGGTCTGTATGCATTCATAGAACAAATACTTATTGTGTGCCCACGGTATGGTAGGTGCCCTGTCCAGCTCTAAGAAAATGACAATGCACACAACCAGCCTTGTCCCAGCCCTCAAGGAGCTTTCAGTCAGCTTGCTAAAATTAGTGTGCCTTACACTTCCTCACTCCCGGCCTATAAAAAGAGGCAACTGGAGGATAAAGGTATTGATGTGTTCAGCTACCTTATGGAATTCATTCATTTAATAAACCTGTGTGGAGGCTGCTGTGTACCAAGGGGATACAAAGAGGGCAACAGTGTGTCCTTAGTCCCCAAGGAGTTCTCAGGTACTGTGTTCCTGAGATGTTGAAGGGCCGGGGGGGGGGGGGGGGGGGGGGGGGGGGGGGTAGGGAGCCCTTTAAGGGCAACCTGATTCGTTTAAGCCATCCCCATTGAACTGTCTTTGGAAATGGAGTTATTGGTCCATATCTTTGATGCCCAGAAGAGAGGGTAGTGAAAAGTCAAGTATGGGGGTCTACTCGAAGAACTTCAAGACAGAGACATGAGGGGGCGATCGTTTACTTGGCACAAAACAAACTTCCTTCGTCTATTTAAAAGTGACCCCATTCTGAAAGGTTTAATCAATACAGATTCTTTTCAGGAACACATTTCTTGGGAAAAGTTAATTAACCCTGTTCATTCCTAGCAATCAGTCAAGCTATTTCTCTTCAAACTGCCCTGGGGGCTAAGAAATAGGGTAGAAACTCAAAAGAAACAGAATGAACGTGTATTGCAGCGCTCACATATGACAGGCAATGGTCTAGGAGGTTTAAAACAATTTTCTCAATTAATACGACAACTGATGAGGTAGATGCTATTATCATCATAACGATTTTATATATGAGAAACTGAGGCATGCAGAAGTAAATTTTTTTTTGAGATTTTGACAGCTGCATTTGCACCTGCGTTAGCCTGCACCAAAGCCTTCTTTTATCACTAACCTGCTTTTTGACATCTTGCCTTTCTTCACTTTCTTTCATTTCCTCAGTCATAAATTAAAAGAGTTAAGTGTCATGCTTAAGCAGCAGGCAGGGGCTAGGACCAGAAAGACACCTATACAAATACCCACAGTTGGCAGGCTACCATTTGCCATCCATCCCCAGGAAGTACTGAGGCTCAGGTCTTCCAGAAGATGCTTCTTCTATAGGGCCCAAAGAACAAACAGTCATCATAGAACTACCCAGTTTGATGCCTCGATCTGAGGGAAACTGACAGGAAGAACTTCCAGGAAAATAAATTGGTATAAATGGTAATTCAGATAAGGCAGAGGAAAAGCCACTGTTCTAGGAAGTCCTTCCAAACAAGAATAGTGATCTGAGCAAGAGATTGCCTCAATGGTGCTTTGCAGCCCCCAAGTTTTACACATAAAACCCCTAATTCTGGAAAAGTGGGAGACAATGAGTAAAAAGTACAGACTATCTTATGCCAAGAGGAAAGGAGAGAAAAGGAACAATACGAAGAATCCCCTGAGTCACTGCCATGAATGTATCCCTGTTCTTGTTATTACCATAAAATAATCCACATTTGCATACTAAAATTGTTGCATGCTAATAAAATCAATACTATTAGCTTTTAATAAATATTCAAAATTGGTACTTAAGCTTAATTAAACCAACACGGCGTATTTAAACACTTTTGGGATTGTATTGCACAAAAGCACTAGAAATTTTTGAGTGGCTTTTATGGTAAATATTTACCAAAGTCATGGGATTAAAGAAAATTCCCACAATTAAGACAAAAAACTGTTCCATTAACTCAAATGAACTTACACATGCTATCCTCTTTGTATTTGTATCCCCCCAACATTAATCTGTTCTCCATCTCCAGAGTTTTGCCATTTTGAGACTGTTACATTAGTGGGGAACATACAGTTGTTGTTGTTGTTGTTGTTGTTTTTTAACTAAGCATAATGCCCCTGAAGATCATCCAGGGAGTTGCTTGTATCACTAGCTCGTTCTTTTTATTACTGAGTAAATTTCTATGATGTGGATGTACCAGAGTTTGTCCGTTTGCCTATTGATGTTTCCAGTATTTTGCTATTACCAATAACACTTCTGTAAAGGTTTGTACATAGATAGTTGTATGAACATAAGTTTTTATTTCTTTGGGATGAATGCCAAAGAATACAGTTGTTGGGTCATATGCTAAGAAACTCTCAAGCTATGTTCCAGAGTACCATAAACATTCCCACCACTAATGTACCAGAGGTCTAGTTTCTGTACATTCTCACCAGCATTTGGTATTATCACTATTTTTTTTTTAGTTCACTTGTTCAGTAATTTTGTAGGGACAACTCACTCTTTTAATTTTCATTTCCCTAGTGGCTAATGATTTTGAACATCTTTTCATGTTCATTGCTGCTATCCGTATCTCTTTTTGCTGACATATCTGTTCATGTCTTTGGCCTATTTTGTAATTGGATTATTATTATTTATTTATTTTTACTATTAGAGTTTTTTCAAAAATATATTCTAGGATCATAGAATTTTCAAATTGCAAATTAAATACGACCTCAAGATAATTCTATTTTCAATTCAATCACTTGTTCAACATTTCTGTTGCCATCGGTTTTATAGAGAATATTCTCAGATACCTACATAAAGTATCCTCAAGTACTTACATAAAACTCCTATAGAGAGAGCCTTTTCAGGATTATTTTCTAAACCTGCATTTCAGCGGTGGGTAACAGACTGCCACAGAACGGCCAGCACGTGGCGGCCGTCCAAGCGGCCAAGGGCCCGCCTCCACGCAGGCGCAGACGCTCCTCCGCGCCTCTTCCTCCTCGGATGTAGAATTTGGTGTTGTCATTGGCTGTTTAGAGGAGAGTGTCCTGGGCGGCGAGTTCCAGGTGTTAGAGAAATTTCACAGACAAGTACTACCAAGGCTTGCGCACGTGGGAGAGAATCAGCTCATCCATGTGCCTGGTTTTAAGTACAGATGCGTTTGGTAGAAAGATGTTAAAAAACAGCTGTTGGAACCGATTTCTGGAGTTACCATGGCGGCTTTCGTGAGAGCCAACAACTATGGCACTGTAAAGATGCAGTGGCTGGTGGCATAGTCGATCTGCTGGCCCACATTTTTGGGGTTTTCTGGCTTTTAAAGGAACGCTTCTGGACTCCAGAGCAGAAAAAGAGCTCTGGACCCTGGACTCAAGCAGTGGTTTAGTGGCGACTTGCTCGTACAGACCGTCTTGCGTGGCAGCTCTGGAACTGCGGCTCTAGCTCCCACCGCCCGGCAACCCGCTCGGCCCGACAGGCTGGGTTCGGCTCCGGCTAATGGTGACAGCCAGGTAAGACTGACTCTGTTCTGGGGCTGTTCATTCAAGCTAAGCATTGAAGGCCCCAAAAGGAAATGACCTGACCCTCGTGGGACCTCTGTGTCTCCTGAGACCTGAGAATTCAGGAATTCTAGTGCTTCTGCCAGAAGCTGCTTCTCCAAGATGTCCGACTACTCTGGGGCCAGATGTTGCCCAGCATTCCATATGGAGGGGAGGGGCCCTTTCCCAGCTTCGTTGATATATCACCAACATGGAAACACCTGCCATCACGAACGCTTTCCGTCCCAAATGCTACAGGCAGGATTTGCGTGAATCGGTGTGTTCATAGCTTTTTCATCTGGGAAAGACACTGAAAACCCTTACGTCCAAGTGGCTAAGCTGTGTGGGTTTTTGACTGCTTGGGAATTTACCTTGGGTGTTACTCAAACTCTGGAGCTCTCTGAAGCTTCTATTTTCTGTTCACTGTTTCGGGGAAATCTGAGCTAGTCTTGGCTGTGGGAATCAACTGGAAGAGATGTCCTTTACCTGAAAACTACAAGTGGAAATGAACTCTTAGCCTTGGGTTTGTAGTCCACTTATCACTGTCAGTCCTGATTTAGTCTCTTTGACAAACTTTTTCTAAAGCACCATTTAAGTATTGAAGATCTAGAAAGTATAGATAGATGGATGGACAGATGAATCCATGAATACTCAAGATAATCTAGTGGATCTAATCTTGGAATTTTTGTGATTACCCTTTTAAAGATAGAAGCATTAAATGTGGGGCGCCTGGGTGGCTCAGTTGGTTAAGCGACTGCCTTCGGCTCAGGTCATGATCCTGGAGTCCCTGGATCGAGTCCCGCATCGGGCTCCCTGCTCGGCAGGGAGCCTGCTTCTCCCTCTGACCCTCCCCCATCTCATGTGCTCTCTCTCTCTCTCTCTCATTCTCTCTGTCTCAAATAAATAAATAAAATCTTAAAAAAAAAAAAAAAGAAGCATTAAATGTGGTTCTATAAAGGCAAAAAGGTTTTTCATATTGGAGTTCCTATCTTACCAGGCACTAATGGATATAGGCTCTGTGCTGGAAATCTACACAAAGGTATTCTTTTCTTATAGTATGTTAAATGTATTTGTGCAGGTTTGCATAAAAATCTGTATGGGGGCGCCTGGGTGGCTCAGTGGGTTAAGCATCTAGCTCTTGATTTTGGCTCAGGTCATGATCTCAGGGTTCTGAGATTGAGCTTCGAGTAGGGCTCCACCCTCAGCGAGGAGTGAGCTTCTCCTTCTGCCTCTCCCTCTGCCCCCTCTGCCTGCTCATGCATGCTCTATCTAAAATAAATAAATAAATCGTTAAAAAAATCCTTTCTGTATAGATCCATTCATTAGGTTTTCTGTTGGGTTGGGCTGAGTTTTGTAAAAATGTGATTTTGCAAGCTCCACAAATCTAACTACATTCTTCTTCCTGTCAAAATTTCTCTTACCAAGATGGTATTCTACTGGTCTAGCTCAGCATGTGTAAGAGGAGGTAGTAAACAGCTTTTATGGTTATCTACATGTCTTTGCTTAGTATGGTGTTACTGATTAGAAAACATATGTCATACCTTTAGAAAGAAGAAAAACACAACAAACTAATGCACAATGTTTATCTTTGATTTTTTTAAGTAAAATATGATTTTAAAGTAAAAGGATGATTCTTATGATTTCATAAAAATATGAAAACATATATCATACCTCTAGAAAGAAGAAAAACACAACAGTCTAATGCACAATGTATATCTTTGATTTTTTTTTAAAGTAAAAATATGATAAAAAAATCTGCTGGTGAAAGGAACATTTGTTTCAGGAATAAGCTATATTCCTAATATTAAAAAGGTGTTAATGCTAGACTTCAACTTTACCTAATTAAAAATAAATGACAAGATTTATGTATTATAGCATAATTAAGGCTCTCTTGCCTGACCAGCTGTTTCATACAAAAAATACAAACTGTGTTTCTTTTCACGAAACAAGGTAAAAAGAAAAAAACCTCAAAAATCAAAAAAATCCAAACACACATAAAGGTAGTGGAAACAGTAGGAAAATAAAATTGTATTTTGGCTATTCCACTAACGAGCCATATAATTCTGTGCTAGACCCTTAATCCATTGCACCTCAAAGTTCCATATATAAAACGAGGCTAAGAATCATAACTTCTAAAAAGTTGTTAAGAGGACTAAGTGAAAAAATGTGGAAAATGTAAAGTATGAAGCTACACATACTGGTAAATTTGAAAATGGACTCATTATGAGGCCGTTTAAAAACACTGTGCCCCCTTGATTTGCGAGTGCCAAAGATCAATCATAGAGGAACTATATCATTCCTGCAACTCATCTCCCAAGTGCTGACTCTAAGTATTATACATAATAGCCTCCGCCAAAATTCTCTTTATAAGGTAGAAAGTTTAATATTTGAGATTTGACGTTTTTGCTCTGCCAGTGACTTGCAATTGCTGCATTTTCTCCCATTGTAGAAGTGAGCTAAACTACATGCAGAAACTAGAAAAATAAATGGACTACACACACACACACACACACACACACAGCCCATTTCCGAAGAATAATTCCACCTATGTGCATATCACATTTTTCTGCTTATCCAGCATCTCTAATATACGTGTCACATAATCTTCATGACAAGCTTGAGAGTTATTATCTCAAGTATGGGAGACGGGGAAATGAAGTTTCCTAGAGGGTGACTTGTTCTCTGTGAGTAGAGCGAGAACCAGAATTTTTTCTAACCCAGAATTCTAACCCTGATCATCAGACCATGTGAAAGTAACTATTCTGAGGTAATTCAGTGCACTGTAGACTAACTTATGTATGGATACCGCTTTAGAAGGAATACAATTTTTTTAGAAGCCAACTCACCAGTCAGCCCCTAGAAAAAAGCTGAATCATAGAGACTTTTCCTTAGTTGGCATTAGTCACCTTTTCATAATGGTTCCTTATCTGAAAGCACCGAGGAGCTGATTCCTTTCCCTGGAGATGCGAACATCTGTCTTCGTGCACACAACCAAATCTCTCCTGATTTTTGTAAATATTTATGTTTACTGTCATATTTCACATGACCTCTAATTTACCACTTGGTAAACTCCCCTTTATGGACAAGTAGTTAACTGCATCACATGTGAGTGATGTAAGCAGTTAAACAGGTTAAGATCAATATTGAAGGAGCACAATCCTTTAGCTTGTAAACATAAGCTGTGGACTCCAGGGTTCAGGCACAAAATCTCACTTCCCATCCTTGTGTCTGTCTTAGGAAAAAACTGAGGTGGTGCTGACAGTCGTGTTCCATCCCCACAGAACTTGAACAGCAGTGTGGGCAAGAAAGCCCACAGAGAATGGTTTTTAATAATGGTGAATGATAAAACTTGTACAAGACACCTGAGTTCTAACTTCTAAGTACTCACGTATACAGGCCATCTGTGTTACTTATGAAAAAGCTGCAATTTTAAGGGAAAACTACCCTTCATGGTTTCTTTTGTTCCACTGCCAACATTACATTGGTCATCCTTTATGATTATGAAGAGGCACTTGGAGATCATGAAAATGGTTTGTGAAGATTAAAGTGCAATAATAAACAGGGAAGGTACTAGCGTGCACAAATAATAGTAATAAGCACCAGGATCACCAGCAGACATTTTAATCCATATTAGTCAGTATTGAGTAAGCACCCACTATATGTGGGGTGTGGGGCTAAATGCTTTCACACTCACATTAACTCCTTACAATGACTTTTTGAGGGAGGTACCACTGGCATCCCCATTTTATAGAAGAAGAAACTGAGGACCAGAAAGGTCAGGTCACTCGCCAGAGGTCAAACCCTTATTTAAGTATTACTCATTTTAAAATAGGAACTCCTGATAGAGAAAGATTCTTCTTTCACATAATTAGCATTTCACACTTAGAGGATTCCTTATTCATTCAAAGTAATGCTGATTACAATGTACGACATTGCATTGTGTAATTGGAACACTGATGGGCTACAGTTTCTCTTAAACTCTGACATCAAACTCAGGGAAACTACCTCAATACTTTGTATTTTAGAACCCCCAGTAGGTTAAAGGTTGAGTAGAGTTGAAGAGAGCTCATCTTCATGAGGTGACAACTTCAGGATTCACGGGGTCCTTGACAAGATGGCCAACACTTGGGGGTCAGGTGTCTATGAGAGATATGACCTCACTGCCCCCATGGCACAGAAAGCACATAATTTATGGAAAAATATACAATGCAATCTCTAGCTCATTTCCTGGTATTTCTTGAAATTAAATTATTGCTCTACTTCCTAATGGAAGAAGTGCGTGCTATAATGGTTTCACCTTGTGCTAGCAATGTCAGGTTGATGAGATAAGAGGGGAAGGTTATGCAGAAAAAACCCCAGCCCATTTTAACAGATGATGTGATTATGAAGTCTGATTTAAATATATGGGTAGTACAGAGAAGGCAGGGACTTAGGCTCCTAGTGAGCATATCATTCTCAATTACCAAGTGAAAAGTATTCCTTGATGTTTAAATATCCGTATCTATCTAGTGGGGGAATAAGCTCTATACATAAACATTCATTAGTTTGAAAGTGATGCTTCTTTCTTCCTAATTCTTGGCCAATCTGGAATCCCTGTTGAAGACCCTGTGTCCCTCACTCCTTTCTCTAAGTTCACGGCACCTGAAGGGACAGTGGTATTTGTGTGGGGTCCAATCCAAACAATACCTCTTTTATTTTTATTTTATGTTTTTTAAATTTCATTTATTTATTTGAAGCCTGAGAGAGAGAGAGAGCACGTGCACAAACATGGGGAGGGGCAGAGGGAGAAGCAGGCTCCCTGCTGATCAGGGTGCCCCATGTGGGGCTCCATCCCAGGACCCCAGGATCATGACCTGAGGTGAAGGAGACACTTAACCAGCTGAGCCACCCAGGTGCCCCCAACACCTCTTTTTAATAGTAAAGGTGATATATCATCTACTGTGAATATAGGTAGTTCTGCTTTCTATAAAACAACAACTCTTGCTCTTATAAGCACTACTGCTTGTACTGTGAGGTTATTGCTGGGCTTGATGTTTCTTTCTCAATAACATGTTTGAGGTGGCTAATGGAGGAAAACAGGCATATGTATCCTGCACAATAGTTTATAAATAGAAACACTAGGCACACAAAAGACACCTGGTATTCTTTGTAAATTTGCATGCTTGCATACTATACAGTAATTGGGAACTGAGACTCTGGGATATATTGAAGTGTCTTCTGAACGATAAAGGCAACATTAACTTCTATCCAGTATAATTGAAGCTTTAAATTTATTTTAATGTATTCCATTATATTATGATTTTATTAAACTTCATTACTAAAACATAGCTAACTTAATTAAGTAAACTTAGCTAACTGTAATTTAGAACACTTGATTAACCAGTTCATCACCTTTTTTTAGCACTACCAAACATAGTGAACAACAGTGAAGATGGCCTCGTTGTGAGTCCAGTCCATTGGCTTGCGAGTTAGGTAATGAGAACTCCAGACTACAGTTAATCAACTCCTTGTGGGAGAATTTCCTTGGGCAAGTCAAGTCACTTCTGTCAGGGCTCAGTTTCCTCATCTATATAAAATCAAAGCACTCACACTGGAGTGAAAGAGTTTATTTCAGTCTTGAGTTCCAGAGTGATTCCACTATTCATGTTGAAATCATTATGAAAAGACCAAAGATACAGTTGTCTCAAAGAGTGCTTCACACTTTGGTTATTATGAAAGATTCAAAGAAACATATTCAGCAAGCATCAAATGAGTTCCTTGCACTTATTATTAAATTAAACTGAGTTTCTTTAAATACTGATAGCCCTTATTTGGCTTGGAGTTAGGGTTGCCAGATAAAATACAGGACACCCAATTACATTCCAGTGTCCTAGGCAATATTTGGGACAAACTTGTATTAAAAAATTATTCATTGTCTGAAATTCAAATGTAACTGGGTATCCTGTTTTTATTTTATTTTAATTGATTAATTTGCTAAATCTGGCAATGTAATGGGTTGGAAAGGATGATGAACAGGGAGAAAAATTAGATGGAAAGAAAGTAGACAAAAGCATTTTTGGTATTACTGAATAGTGAATTTAATAGTAAACAGGAGATAAATTAATCAAGTAGCATTTCCTAAACTATCCTATTGGATCAGCCCTGAGTGAAACTCTGTTAATAAAGGGGAATAGTCCTTTACTTATTTTTTAATGGCCAAGTTGGGGAAATACTTTGTATTTTATCCTTTTCTTAAAGTTACAGTTCTTATTGCAAGACTTCTCAGGATGTTTATATGTGACAGTAAATTATGCCTTGAGGGAAGAAGTCTGTGTTGAGCTGTCCATACTTATTTGATGAGGGAATGCTTCTTTTGATATTAGAATACTTATCAGTAATCCACACTGTTCCACTGAATACACTTTGTGAGCATCAAAGTAAGTAATAGAAAACAGTGGGTAGGGTCATTCATTCTAAAGAACTTAACATGGAGGCTTCCTTCTGATTACACAGATATGTGGGTCACTGTGGTCAATTATTCAAGGAGTAGCTATCCTGGGTTACCCCAAACCACAGATACTTGTCAGCTACCATTACATAGCACATTACATACCACATTACATAGCATTACATAGCACAAATACATTCATTTAAGTTGCCAGCAGTGCTGATTATAAAACACTGTAATTATTTAGGGTAGCATAGAAGCAGTGACCCAGTATTAGAAAGCATTCTCTTAGTCTGAATTTGTGGTCTATAACTTGTGGTCAGTGACAGATACTCAGAAGGGCCCAGTTTTTGATTGCAAAGGAGATAGGAACCCATATGTGCACCAAGTTTGTTTGTTGTTTGCAAAGAATGTTGCTACTTTAAACATGAAGTACATGCTATCAGGGTTGATGAGGTATTTTTCATTTTAGTATGTTTTTAAATTCATAACAATTTTTAGCCATTTGTTTTCTCAATGGACACACTGAACTACTCTCATGTGGGAATCTATGAAAGTTTTCTAGTCTCAACTAGAAAGCTGTTTATAGGCTGGCAGTTCTCTTGTGAGTGATTCAGCTGTTCCCAAACAATTTGGTGCTGTGGTGTAACCACCACTAAGTCTTAGGAGTCAACTCAGATTCTGTCCTCCTCCCATCTTCAAAGCCAACCTGAATCAAATGCTAATTGAGAATTGAGAATGCTAAAATGCAGGTCTAAGTGAGTAAGTAAGTAGAAGGGGGAAAAAAAACGCCACAAAGTTTCTGGATAATCACAAATTTTGTAGTCCAGTTCTGAGAAACTGAAAGAGTATTCTTAACAACTTGTGCAGTGGTAATAACACAACAGTATTTAGTGAATGCCTACTCCATGGCTACACACTGTTCAGTGCTTTGCATGCTTTGTCTCATGTGATCCTCACGGCAACCCTGTGAGATACTATTATCCTCTTGTGCAGGTGGGAAAGTTGAGGTACAGAGAGGTTCAGTCACTTGTGCAAGATCACATTCCTAGGAAGAGGAGTTCAAGGATTAGCATTCTAAGTCAAAATTCAATCCCAAATTCATAACTATGGTCCAGTACTGCTGCAAAGTGGAAGGACTTACTGTGAGCAGACACCACTTCTGAGTGTATTTTCTGTGCTTTGCCAGACCAGACACAGATTTCATTGTTAATCGGATTAAAAAGTTGGTAATTGGATGCTCAGAACATGTGGTTCAAAGACTCAGTACAGGGAACAAAAAGGCTAATGCCAAATTAAAGGAGGTAGAAAAGTCAAGCACCTCTGAGGAAGAAATCACAGGGAACTTGACTGGATTCCATTTTTATATGCATAAAGTTGAAGCCTGAAAACATTTAGTTTTAAGCACAGCGTATTTTAGGAATGCTAATGCAATCCTAAGTTTTCTGAAAAAATGTCAAACTCTCATTTCTTTTAAAAACCAAAATTTCTGAGCTGGCCGTCTTACAGAAGGAACTCAACAGGTTTTAGTTTTAAAAGAGTTTGGGACTTTGATATTACCCAGGTCAGAGGAGCTATGTTATTTTTATTTGATGAGTAAGCATAACTGGATCTTTAAGGCAAAACTTGGAATTAAAATACAAATTTCTAAAATATTTTTATTTCAGATAAATCTCACAAAATATCAACCATCAACCATAGCTTCAACAGAGAGCACAGAGTAGGAGTGCCTACTGCAATGGCAGCACAGAGAAGGGACCAACTCCTTCTGCCTGTGGGTGGGGAGGGCATCAGAATCTTCCAAGAAGGGGCGCCTGGGTGGCTCAGTAAGTTAAGTGTCTGCCTTCTGCTCAGGTCATGATCCCGGAGTCCTGGGATCAAGTCCTGCATCAGGTTCCTTGCTCAATGGGGAGCCTGCTTCTCCCTCTGCCTGCCGCTCCCCCCACCACTTGTGCTCTCTCTCTCTGACAAATAAATAAATAAATATCTTAAAAAAAAAAACCCTAGTGATTAAAAAAAAGTCTTCCAAGAAATGTCCTAGAAGGAACATCATTTATGTTAAGCCTTGAAAGATGAAAAGAATTCTCATAGGTGGAAAAAGAGGCACGCAGGAGAGTCATTCTGTGCAGAAGGACGAGCATTAGCCAAGTTCTGACAATATGAAAGAATACGATAGTTTTAAGTAACTAAAAGGAGTCTGTGTGGCCATGGCGCAAGGTGAAGTAACAAAAGATTACCCGGCTATCCAAGCAAACAGAAGCCTTGGATATCATTCTAATGAATTTTGCTTAAGGACACAGTGAAACTGTATGAATGATTTTTAAAATTGTACTTAAATGAGATGTAATTTACATACAGTAGAATGTCTACAACTTATGTTCAATTACTTTTTAAAAAAGATTTATTTATTTGAGAGAGAGAGTGTGGAGGGAGGGGCAGACAGAGGGAGAGAGAGAGATGATCCCAAGCAGACTCAGGGCCCAACGCAGGGCTCGATCCCATAACCCTGAGATCATGACCTGAGCCGAAATCAATCAAGAGTTGGCTGCTTAGCCGACGGAGCCACCCAGGCGCCCCTACTCTTATTATATGTAAATACCCATGTGACCACCACCTGGATCAAGATGAAGCCAGTATTAATACTCATGACAAAACCTGACCAGGACATCATGAACACAGACCCACAAATCCTGAACAAAATATTAGCAAATAAAAAATATTAGCAAATCTAGCAACTTAACAAAGGACAATACATCAAGACCAAGTGGACAGGAATGCAAGGTTGGTTTAACATTCAAAACCAAATAAAGTAAATCACCATATTACTAGAATATAAAACTATATGATCATCTCAGTAGATACAGATAAAGTAATTGATAAAATCCAACCCCCATTCATGATAAAACCTTTTATCTGAGTATTTAAAGCAAGGGAATGGCATGGCCAGATCAGTGGTTTGGAATAGAAGACTTTCTATGAAGCAGTCACAGTGCTTGGCCTTGGGATGGGGAGATACAGGAGGACATTCTCCAAGTGTCCAGAGATACAGGAGAAAGCAAAATCCACATTCACCTTTACCATCTGAGGAACTGTGCCAAATGCTGACTGCCAAGTGAGCAATAGATTTACTCCAGACCTCTTTAAGAGCTATGCAGACAAGCACAGGACTCAGACAGAGTCCATTAAAAATGTGATTGCTCCACACATCACAGGCAGCTGTGCTAATGGATACTGTTTACATGTCTCTGAGCTTGGCTGCTGTATGCCGTAGCAGAAATAAGACAGAATAAAAAAGCTGAATAGCTCAGGCCTCTAGTGATGGCTCATGGCAATAAAGATAACCAGGGCAAACCCGAGTCCTAGTTTTGTCCGCCACTATCCAGCTATGTGCCCTGCAGAAAGACAGGTTCCTCCTCTGGGTCTGTTTCTGTACCTGTGAAATACATGGATTAGTCTAGGTGGGCCACAGAGTAAGTCAGATCTAGGTTTCAATCCTGGCTCCAGGCTTTACCATCTGTCTGACCTGTGCCTCAGTTTCTACATCTGTATAATGAAAAGAAATCTCCAAGTGTTTCTCTGCAGGTTCAATACGCTCGTATAAATGGAACTCTTAACACATTCGCTGAACATATTGAGCTCTCAATAAAAGTAGATGTTATTAATGTTTTTAAGAATTAGCTATTAGCCTTTAAAATGCCATAATGATAAACAGTAGACTGGAAATACTAATTTGTTCTGACATGGAGATTGGTGGGTGTTGCGGAAAGCTTTGAAACTCTGCGTAGCCTGCCTGTCATCACAGGTGGTACCGTAAGAAGCTTGATAATTTTAGCAGGAAGGAAAACAGAAGGGTAGATATTCTTTCATGATTTAATCTTGGTAATGTACCAATGATTTCATTACCATGTGCAAAAAACTATGATGGCATTTCTTATACTCTGATAAGTACGAAGTGAAAAATCTAATTAAATGATGCATCCATAGAATTTCCATAGAAAGTAATTAATGTGACAACCAGAACCCCCTATTGATTATGGTGGTGAATTTAATCAAATAGTATGTTTATCTAAGTAATCCAACAGAATTTGACATCCATAGACAGATATGTGGTTTTTGCCAGTTGTAAGTAAGCTGCTCACAGGAACAGAGTACCCCCTTAGAGAAGTAGAAATTTAATATCTGCATTTGCAACTTCACAAACTGTATCAAATAAATGACTGCTTTTGCTGAAAGTTATTTTCACAGTATCCATCTGAGAGTTTGAACGACTTGCTTGGACCATACATTCAAACTGAAAATATTCACAAGAGAGATTTAAATGATACTCCTTTTGGATCATGGCCCTATCACACTTTGGATTCTTTCTTATTTATGGGCAATCGTAGACCAAGTCATGAAGAACTTGTAATGACTACAGCTGGACGGCATTTTCTGTGGTCTTTTGGGCAGTACTGGTGGCTCGGCGGCTTCCACGGGCCTGTCCCCCGGGTACCACTAGCTTCTACTCTATCACTTATCCCTTCCAACACCCATGAACTTGCCATTTCAGGAAGACACCCTGTCCCCATCGTGTCCACAGGGCTGAGAGCAGGACTGTGGAGTCTTTTTCAAACTTCTTTCTGTAGCCCTTCCTTGTTTTTTTTTTTTTTTTTTTTAATTGACTTGGGGTTGGGTTTGTGGGTAGGGGAGTCATAAGTCTGTGCTGTTCTCAGAGAGTCAAGGGTGCTTTACTCAGACCCTCTTTTTCTTAGAACGCTTCAGTCAAGCAAAGAATGGGGAGGGGCAGCTGCCATTCTTAAAGGGCCCTCGGGCTTCCTGGGTTATTTCGGTTGTCCCCCGTTGATGCTCAGGGGGCACTGGGCCATGCCACTTTGGGGCAGATAGGAAGGCTTGGATTCAGTGAAAATATGCAGTAGTGAGGCAAAAGTTAGCATGGAACTGCCTGACAGAGTTTTAAAGTAGAACAGTTAGGGGACTGAAAAGCCCAGATTAGAACAGTAATGGCACTGGAAAGAAAAGTGCTTTTCTGGCCGCAGTGTGGCTACGGAGTTGGACACACCTAGATCAGAACCCCGACCCCACCGCTCACTGGCTGTGTGATTCTGGATGCATCGTTTAGCCTCGGTGGGGCTCTGCTTCCTCCTCCCTAAAAAGGAGACCCGTTCGTTGCCTGCACATAGTAACAGCACCCCTGTGTGTATGTTACATCAACATATAAGCAGGCTGCCTTGTAAGAAAATGAATGCGACCATGTGGTATAAACACAGCCTCACTGGAACGTCCCGTGGATCTAGACTCAGAGTGAGGAGACCTTGCCTGAGAAAGGGCTCAGCTGTTTTCTAGCTATGTGATCTTGGGAAACTCCCCCAAGCTCCTAATTCTTAGAAATGTCTGGAATGGACTTAACTGCCCCCACCTGGGATCAGCATGAGTTCAAATGCACTGTCTGTGTGCAACTGCTTTTACAAGCTGTATATTCTAAGCAAGATAGGTTATTCTAGAAATACGTTATTGCAGTGCCATTCAATGTAGTGATCATTTATAATTTTTTAAAGGAACTGGCCATTTTTCTGCACCCAAGATCCAAGGGTAGGACTACTGCGAATGCAGTTAGTGGTCTAATTCTTGTTGGAACCAACATGAAAATCATCTGGTTATCTCAGGCATCCAGTAGAACTCTTCCCAAGAGAAAAAGGAGACACTTTCCTACAACCCATAATATGTCAAAATATACACAATGGTTATGCGTTCCTAAACATAAGCACACAGAGCAGAGGAAAGAGGAATGATTAGTTTACCAGTAGCCATTTTATAGACTCCTCTCAAACTGCAAATGCAAAGTAAAGTTAGGAGTCTAAATTGGCTCTCACACCTACTCTTTCTACAAACAATTTTTTTTTCCTTTTAGGGGAAATTTCCACACCCTCAGGAAGAAGCAAATTATATAGTGCTTTTTCTCCTCCTCATAAAATGTCTAGTGTAAATGTCTAGATCTTTTTCAAACAGTTATAATTTTCTGTTTTCTTCTAAAGAAGTTTTCTACTTGACAAGTATTTAGAAACTTATCTGTCTTTTGATAAGGTCTTAAGATGATATATAATAGCTCTGGAAATAACAGTTGGCTTAGTCAGTTCTGGGCAAATAGAAATAGTTTTAAATATGCTATGGGTTCCTGGTCCAGTTGTAACAATTTTATTCCCTTCTTGCATTGGTCCTGGCTTCATCAACCTAACTGACACAGTACTATGATCCTCTTACTTTACCTCTTCAAAGCAATGTCACTTAAACCATCCACCAGTTTCAATGTACTTAAACAAATACGTCATTCTTAATCTAGAGTTAGAACATCATAAATGATCATCAGACATATTGTTAGGACTGAAAGTCCATTTTCTAACATCTCGATAAAGGTCTGGTTGTAATGCAGACCATAGGTATGGATATGATGGCAGAATTCTCCCAGGAAACATCGCAAATATGTATAATTTCCAGTCAGAGTGATCTGCGTAAACAAGCAATCTCATAAACAAACCACACCATTTGGTTTGACTAAAAGTTATGGCAGGAAGTTCTCAGGGCCACTCACTGCTGTATAGATAGACCAGTTTCAGTACCTTCTGCTCCATACAGAAAACCCAAATGGCTCAGCAAATATTGACTAAATTATAATTCTGACATCATTAATCTTTTTCTTCACATACTTGAGGTGCATGTTGCTCCCCATTTCACAAGATGAAAGTGAATAAAGAAGTTTAATCAGCAAATAATCTGAATACAATAAAAGAGATCCCAGAAGATAAATTCACAGGTATTATAAGAGGCTTTTAGGGCAACCTTGCAAAAAGTCTCTTTTGAAAGTTGCACCCTTTGCATAAAAGTGTCTCTGAGCAGAATAAAATATTTAAACAGCAGCATTAACTAAAAAAGAAAACCTCAGCATCAGAAAAGTGCACACTCAGGCTCTCCCTCCCTATTTAGGAAGCTTCCTGTGGTTGGTCATCACCTTTTAAATATAAAGTTATGTGTTCTGTTGGAACAGGACAAGGGTTTCTTCAGACCTGTGGGCCTCCAAAAGAAATCCAGAACATGTGTAAAAGGAGCAAAGATTGTTACGTTACACTGCTACCACATTTGGTAGCTAGTTGGGTACATCCCTGTGTCATCCTTCCCCGTATCATGTAATTTAGTATCCCCCCCTTTTTTTTTTAAAGGTTTTATTTATTTATTTGACAGAGAGAGAGAGACAGCGAGAGAGGGAACACAAGCAGGGGGAGTGGGAGAGGGAGAAGCAGGCTTCCCGTGGAGCAGGGAGCCTGAAGCGGGGCTCGATGCGGGGCTCGATCCCAGGACCCTGGGATCATGACCTGAGCCGAAGGCAGACACTTAACGACTGAGTACCCAGGCGCCCCTTAGTATCCCTTTCTTCTTCTTTTTTTTTTTTTTTTTTAAGATTATTTATTTATTTGACAGAGAGAGACACAGTGAGAGAGGGAACACAAGCAGGGGGAGTGGGAGAGGGAGAAGCAGGCTTCCTGTGGAGCAGGGAGCCCGATGCGGGGTTCGATCCCAGGACCCTGGGATCATGACCCGAGCCGAAGGCAGACGCCCAACGACTGAGCCACCCAGGCGCCCCAGTATCCCTTTCTTAATGATAAGTTCCCTGCAGTAGTTCCTCTGTTCCACACATTACTAAATGCAGCATCTGATACATGGCTCTTACACATTAGGTAACTCCTGAGTAAATAAATGAATAGGCATCCAGTAATACTATGGTTTGTTTCAAACCAACTAAAGGAAAAAAAAACAACTTTGATTTCTTTGCTTTGACACGTCTCATAATTTTTTCCCAACTGTCTCAAGCCATTGCCTACTCTAAAATGCATGAAAGATGCACGGAAGGACCAGTTAGGCTGTGTTTGCGTGTTAAGGGACATAGACCCTTTCTTTTCTTTCAGTTTGTGTGAAAATATACTTCATGCAATGTCTTTTCTAATACGTAATGATTTTGCTAGTTAGGTACTCAGAAATAAACACTGCCAACTTGCTTACAGAAGACAGGTCTGTGAGGAATGGTAAAGAGACTGGAGTAAAGGCTGGTGCCAGAGGAGATCCAAGACTGACTGAAAATCCTTTCCTGTCTGGGCCACCGCTGCCCTCTAGGGGACACATGGAAAATAAGCAAAGTCTCTTCAGCTACCAGAAATTTGAGAAGACCTTGGAAAATCATCTCCTTTTTATTAAGGAAGACATAATTAAAAACTAATTAAAATAACTTCAAGGCCGGGGCGCCTGGGTGGCTCAGTCGTTAAGCGTCTGCCTTCGGCTCAGGTCATGATCCCAGGGTCCTGGGATCGAGCCCCGCATCGGGCTCCCTGCTCCGCGGGAAGCCTGCTTCTCCCTCTCCCACTCCCCCTGCTTGTGTTCCCTCTCTCGCTGTGTCTCTCCCTGTCAAATAAATAAATAAAATCTTTAAAAAAAAAAAAAAATAACTTCAAGGATAGCTGTATAATCCTAAAAAGATTTTCACGTTGCATGCTCTTCTAGGATCACCTGAGTTAGAGTTACTTTCGGCAGATAAGAAATTCTTTTTTCTCTCCTAATTTTCCTGCAGCAGTCTAAACATGTTATTTCTTGTCCTGTTAAGAAACAGCTGCTTACTGTGACTAACATGTTAGTCACTGTTTATACTTGCAGCTTTTAGGTTTCAATGCCTCAGAAACCAGAAACCTCAGCTCCTTCAGCCCTTCTTTATAAAGTTAGTTTGTATGGAGGAAAATGTTGTAAACATTTCCAAAGTTGTGAAATTGTTACTTATTTCTGGACAAAGAAGCTTTACTAATTCGAAGTGAAGAGCAAAGATCAACTTGTGATTTTTACATGGCAGGCCCAATTTAAAATTCCCTTAGGTCATTCAAACTTCTTTATATAAAACTTGAAAAACTGGGGATAATATCTATGATAGTCCTACTTTATAGGCAGAAATTAATCTGCTCTTTCATTTCTAAAATTTAAAGGAGAATTGATATGATTAATACTAAAATGAAATTTCCAGAAGTAAGTATTTTGCTTTACGAGAGAATTTCATCATTTTAGGGCAATATGGTGGAAGAATTACTTATAAAACATCTCTGTCATGTATTTGACATTTGTTGAGTACTCCAATACTCGTAAGATGCTACGTTAAGGATTCTAGGTGTACAAAGAAGTGTACCATTCAGTACTACACTATCACATTTTGCCTTGTATTTAATTGTATTCAGCAAGTATTGAAATGATCAGTTTTTATGTATATTATGTACTAGACTTCTGGTATCTTGAGAATAGGGAATTTTGCTCATCTTTGGATTATAGTACCTTGGATGATTTAATTTCTCGAGCCTAATAGTCATCCTTTAAGTCTGTGTTATTATTCTCAGTTTATAGATGAAGTAAATTATTCAGCAATTTCTCAGCTAGCACATAATAGAGATTTAAAATCAAGTGTGTCTGTGTCCTTGACATTAGGATTCCTTTCTGCTTATGTGCCTAGCATAGCGCCTGGCACCTAGTAGGTGTTCGGTAACTCTTCGTAAAATAATTAATCGGTGTGCTTTACCTCAGTAGTATACGATGGACAACACGAGTTTGAACTGCGTGCGTCCACTTAAACATGGATTTTTTTTTGGGTGGGGGGTAAATACAGTACAGTAAATGTATTTTCTCTTCCATATGATTTTCTTCATAACATTTCCTTCTCCCTAGCTCACTTTATTGTAAGAATATAGTATATAATAACTATAACATACAAAATACGTGTTCCTTGACCATGTTATTGGTAAGGCTTCCAGTCAGCAGTAGGCTATACGTAGTTACATTTTTGGGGAGTCAAAAGTTACATGTGGATTTTTGACTCTGTGGGGATGTTGGTGCCCCTCACTCCTGTGTTGTTCCAGGGTCAACTGTATTCTTTGCCTTCACTTTGGTATTTCAAGTGCTTCAAATGGTGTTTGGCACATAATGGGTCTTCACTAAGTAATCGTTGAATGGATAAATGAATGAAGATTTCTTGGGAAGTCTTTTTTTGAGTATTTTCCCACTACCTTAATTCTTATGGTATATCCATAATGGTAGACTAGTCTTACGACCAAATGAGACAAGTGTTTTTTGTGAGATACCGTAGTGATGGTAGTCTCTAGCCAGCAATCCTGGAGTTCATTTTCAGTTAAACTCAGGACTTCTGCTAGGTTATTGACCTGCCTTTTTGGCAATTTTATTGTCTAAAAATTTGAGAAAATAAATGAGGGAAGTTGATATTTCGGAAAAATCAAATTCTAACTTATAAGGGGGAAACTGGTTGGCCACGTGGCAGTAACAGGAATTTTATAGAAACAATAAAAATATAGTTTTAAAAACTGATGGGGATCGAAAGTCTGAAAAATATCAGACAAATACGGCAAATTTATGAGAACAGATTTTTAAAAGTTCAGGGAACAGATTAGAAGAATTCTACGGCATAAGAATTTGAAAGGGAAAATGCCTTGAAAATATTAAGGAGTTTGCAGAAATTCTAAACATACCCCCAAACTCTTAAGACCAGTTTCCTCTAGTATTAGGATTATGAGTAGTTTCTTTTAAATTTTACCTTTCTATATTTTCAACTTGTCTATAGAATGATTTTCAGATGATCAAAGCAATTCTGATTATATTATAATCTACAAAATAAGGTTTACTTTAAAACAAGCCATTTCTACCCTAGAGAAATTAGTGGCACATAATCCGGAAGTGAAAGAAAGTTGGAGAATATAAAGAAGAAGTCACTCTGGTGGTTCTTATGTTTTTTCCAGTTTCTGTGTATTTCTGTCACTTCATTCCTTGGGCATATGTTTACTGAGAAACTTCGGTGTAGCAGCACTGTTCTGGGCACTGGGGACACTGATGTGAACGAGGCCAAGTCCTTGTTCGTAGAGGGCTTATGCTCTAGTGGGGGAGAAGGACAGATAAACAAAGTGCATCATTAATTCCAAGCAGCAGTGGTGCTTTTAAGAGAAATCAGGCTGAGTAGGGGAGAAGGAGCAACGCAGTGTGGTTGCCTCACACAGGATGGTCAGGGAGGCCCTCTTTGAGAAAATGGCCAGTCTTGATCAGAGGCTTGAATGCTATGAATTGGCCTTGGGAAAAGCCAGGTGAAGAGTTGTCCAGAGGAGGACAGCAAATATAGAGGGAAACCCACAGATGACCTGACACCTATTGAAAAGAACGTCAGGATACATATGGTTTCTGTTGGTTTGCTTTGTTGTTGTTTTGTGTTTGCTTGTTTGCTTTTTAAAGCTCAGGGAGCACACTGTTCCAATAGAAGATGGACCTGCAGCTTAGAGATGATGGAGACACTGATGGATCAGAAAGAGAACAGAATCCTAAGACTTCTGTTTTATTTGTCCGTGTCAAGGAGAGACTGGAAATGATAGACTGCTGTTGCTGAGAGGGAATAGAAGGTGAGTTGAGAGAGGGTAAGAGGTTGCTGACATTCTAGATGTCTTCAAGGACTCTCAATGCTGGGAGCTGTGTCCCTGCACATCACTCTTTTTTAATCCCTTAGAAGTGACTGCAACCTTGGGGCATAGAGACAATGTTGGTGTTTCTATAATTCTTTTGAGTAATCTCAATTAATTATCAGGACTTTATTGAAATGTGAGATTTGGTCATCATCGCCTACTTAATAAGCTTGTTCCACCTGAAATTCTCCTTTCCTTCGGGCTTAAATTTGCTTAAGGAGTCTGATAAAAGGAGACGTGTAGGTTATATTGTGCTAGTGGAGGATGGCCCTGGAGGAAAAACAGAGAGCAGAAGAACAGAAAAAGGGAGCAGTGCTAGGGGAACAGAGGGATGAGGCCTCAAGGGACCCACTTGGAAACATAGCTCCCTTCTCCAAAGCCCTGCTTTACCTTCCTCTTATACTCTTTAGTGTCTCTACCTATTTCCCTCTCCCCACCCCCAAATAATTCAAATACGGCTCCCTCTGGGCCTCAGCAGGAATACTAGTGCCCAAATGTCTCCAGGTGAAAAACAAATCGTCTTTCTGGAAACCTGAGAAATGTCATTTACAACCACGGGAAGAAAATTCAGAAGGGTGTTCAGTAAGTGTGGCATGTTATCAGTTGTGAGAGTGTTTTTGGTTCAATTCAAAATTCTAATGTAATGTATAAATGAATATAATCTTCAGACATACGTGATTCCTATTTCAGAGTTTTATTTTTCCTCAAAAAGATTTATTTATTTATTTATTTATTTATTTATTTATTTATTTGAGAGAGAGAGAGTGGTGAGGGTGGGAGAAGAGGGAGCGGGACAAGCAGACTCCACGCTGAGCACAGAGCCTGATGAAGGGCTTGATCTCATGACCCTGAGATCATGACCTGAGCCGAAATCAAGAGTCAGATGCTTAACTGACTAAGCCACCAGGTGCCCCCTATTTCAGAGTTTTAAAACATGAATATAACCACCAAAATACCAAGTTTTGAATGTTTTGATTCTTGAAAATAGTAGGATGCCTCTTATGTTCTAGACACTGTGCTGGGTTCTAGGGACAACGAATAAGCTGAGATCCCTGTAGCAAATGAAACCTGAGAAACCTCTGCTGACCATTTTGAGGGACTGCAGAAAACAGGAGAAGTGGAGGTTGGCAAATTGGCAGAAGCAGAGGATCAGCAAATGTGGATCTGATTTCTAAAAAGGGGGGCAGTTTCTTAAAACCTCATATCAGTGAACCTCAAATCACTGTGGTAAGGCTCACAGCTAGATTCCAAATGATTCACCATGGTACAGAAACAAGATCACATAGATAATGAACACCATTTCCTTCTCTGAAAGGGTTAATGGACGAACCGATGGGAATAACTAGTGTAACTGGATTTCTGCAGAATAATCTGCTGAGGCATTGCAGGGCATCCAGGGGCTAAGATGAAGACGTATGAGCTAGAAATCCAGGGTGCTGGCAATTTGTTAAATAGCCACACCTAGAGGGTAGAAATGAATGGTCAATGGCTGTCTGGAAGGACATTTCTAATGGTGATGTCTCAGTCCTCTTACTGTCAACATTTAAAAAGATCAGGTATTTAAATTAATAGAGAACATGCTAGTCAGATTTACTGATGACACAAGTTAGGATTTTATATAGTGAACAAGTGAGATGATAGGAGTAGAATACTTTCTCCATTCCAAATGAAAAAAAAATCAAGTTGGTGGGATGGAACAAATTTGGTGAGGTAACATTAATGGAAATAAATGTCAAGTCAACTATGGCGGTCCAAAGCAAAGAGACAAAAACCCAAGTACACGGGTAGAGGATGGGGTGCATGTGACTTAGCTTAGAAGCACTTAGGAATTTCAAGTATCATCACTCTGATATAGTTGCCACAAAAGCAAATTCAGTATTAACAGCAAGCCAGTACTTGGAATAAGGCTATTGCTAATTGTATTTTATCCTGTGCAAGTCAGATCATACTCTGAATTTGAAAAATGTTAAAAAATCAGACCACGTTCAGAGGAAAGTGACTAGGGCATTTAGGAAGGAAACCAGAGAGAACGAGGAAACACTGGAAAGGAGCTTCTTAGGGTATCAAAGAGGATGTAAACATTTCTTTTTTTTTTTTTTTTTAAAGATTTTGTTTATTTATTTGACAGAGAGAGATACACAGCGAGAGAGAGAACACAAGCAGGGGGAGTGGGAGAGGGAGAAGCAGGCTTCCCGCAGAGCAGGGAGCCCGATGCGGGGCTCGATCCCAGGACTCCGGGATCATGACCTGAGCCGAAGGCAGACGCTTAACGACTGAGCCACCCAGGCGCCACCGAGGACGTAAACATTTCATTAGTCCCAAAGGTTACATCTAGGACCAATAAGGGGGTTTTACAGGGAGTCACAGTATAGTAAATGTAAGGACTTTCCATCAACTAGGGCAGTCTGAAGTTGGGAGGCCAAGAGATTCATTCTTATCATCAGTGGTGTTTCAACATCACTTCAGTCATCAGAAGAGTTGTAGGGTAGTCATTTATGACATTTAAGGTTCCTCCCAACCTTAAGAGTCTTTAGTTCTAGAGCTACTTGCTCACCATGTATTGTACAGTGGCATTGACTTAGCTTTTTTGGTCACTTTCAGGTTGTGCTTTTAGAAGTTGGGGAAGTGGAGCAATTGAGACCATATAATCCCTTCCTCCATCCCAAGTGAAAGCCCTAGAGAGCAGACTATAGGACTTCAGACATTTTTAACAATCTAATTCTGATGTCAGTGAGGAAAGAATTGGAAAACTAGGGCAACTGCTTGTTTGATACACACAAGGCCAACTGGGTAAATTCATCACCCGGAAACTGCATTTCCAGTGTGGTCTCCAGTGGTATCTGGCCGAGGGGCTCATTCAGGGCTATGGATGAAGCTTGCTGTGTGTCATTTAGCAGAAGGGCATGGTCAGCTGCATGATCTGCAGGTCATTTGCCTGTAATAGTCAATATCACCCCTTCTCTCATTGCTATCATAAAGAAAACACACAGGTTGTGGTTGTTGGCAGTTCTATTCCAATTATGCACGTTGCATAAAGAATGCTTCCCAGGTTTGAAGACAGTGGGGCTTAGGTGATGTGAGTGGTAGTCACAGCTTATATTCGGCACAATCAGATGCTACCCTCTTTAGGTATATAAACCCACCATTGTACCCATGAGACATGTATTTATTCAAGAGACAAGGAATATGATGATAATATATGGGTTTTTCTTTTTAGCACCTTATGTCAAATATTTGCTGATCAGTACAACTCAGGTCCATGTTGAAAATGAATTCTGTATTTCTTGGTTCTTGGTAATTGTATAAAGTTCGGTGCTGCCCATTTACTGGAGGAACTAATACATTTTTGATAAAAAGAGTTCACTATGAAACTTCAGACTCATTTTTGAGTCTAGTATAGTTCTGTCTGCACTTGCGGTACACACAATAGAAAAACTACCAAACAACACAAGAGTTAAATATTTTCTAACAACACTAAGCTCAGAAAAGAGCTTACATAGCATTTTTTCTGCTTGCTTTACATTTATATTTGTGTCACAATACAAATAGGGCTTTTACAGTCCAAGATTAATGCTATGGTTTTGTGTGTTCATTCTATATCACCCGAACTGCAGTTGGACCAAACAACAACAAAAAATAATCAACTGAATGCTGAACAACTCATTGTGAAAATATTCATGGACGCTCCAAGTCAATATCAGAAAAAAGGTCCCAGAATATATGCATAACTCACCATTTTTATTTTGGTAGAACTTCAGGGAACTGTTGTGATGATTCACCATAAATAATCTATGGACAGCTCTGCCAGAGATTAGCTTCGGGCAGCTAGCTTTTATGGAACTCTCTTACATCATCATTAGTAGTGATAATGTAATTAATAATATTAGCACCTGAATCTAAAGTCCAGGAGATCATCTGTCTGATATGTGAGAGGGCTGTTTTTCACTTCATATCTCAAGTTTTCCACTGGTTCAAAAACAGGTGATTAAAAAGTAATGAAAACCAATAACCTAATTGCTGTGCCTCCAGGTATCGTCATTGGCTTAGCGCACACAACCAGTAGTCGGGGATTAAATGGCAGGCTCAAGGTCTGTTTAATCTAACTATTGCTAATCTTTACTAAACAGCCTTGTCAGATGTAATTTGCTCTATGGCAACCCTGCTCAGAAAGCAGCCTCGTTTGGAAGTAAAATGTCTACTGGTGTTAACACAGGTCTCCTTTTTAAATAGAAACAATTGTGGTAGAGAAAGCAAGAGTGATTTTAGGTTTAAGAAAGTAGAGTTCATGAATCCTTTAACCACGTCTATGGGAGTAAATGTTTCTAATGCAGAGCAATAAAGGCAAAAGTCAAGAAATAAATTGCATATCGTTATATAATATGTCTGCTAATTTTTCTTTTATGATTTTCTTTGGATTTAATGATTCAGTATAGGCTGCCTTGAATATAAATGTAAGCAATTGTTAAGAAAATTACTTCCAAGAAAACAAGGAGAATCTTTCCTCCATTAAAAGGTTTTCATCTGTTAAACACTCCCATATCTTGGGGCAGATTAGATTTTAGTGTTTAGAGAAAATGAGATGCTGGAAGCTAAGATTATCACAAAATCACAGGGCTGGGGGATCATCAAGAGGTCATTTAGTTCATCTTCCTGTCTCCATTCAAAACAGCATCCAAGAGAGAAAAGTGATCATCCTTTTTTTTGAAAATTTTCAGCATAAACTGCATTTGAGCCTTGTCTGATATAGCCCTCTTTTGTTTGCCCTTTGTTTTTAATAAATACTTCATTTCTGAAAGAAATCTGAAAAAATTATTTAGGGGGTTATATCATAGAAACATCGCAATAGTGAGGAGGGCAAGACCCTTTGGATTTTGTACTCAAAACAAACAACCCTGACTTCTGCAAACACGAGGAAACACATAAAGAAAGGAGGCCTGGGAGAATGGGAGAGAATATGGATTCAAACCAAGCATGAAAGGGATGAAAAACCAAGAGTAAGGAGAATGACTTAGTACTATGTGACTTGCAGAGGAGAAGGTATGGGACATTTTGGGAGAGACTTTACTTAGATATTAGGAAGAATTTATTCAAATCGCGGAGGTGTGCGAAACACTACAATGAGTTCCTGTTTGTGTTATACAGTGTCAGTCTTCAGGGATGGTCTTTCCTTAAAGAAAGGTTTTAATGTTGGAACTAGTTTAGGCAAAGTAGTTTACTGGAAAATGGAAGGATGGCCTCATTAAATGAAATCAAACTGACCTAATAAATACCAGTTGATATCTATGATTCTTTAAGATGAAAACATCATCTCCAGAATTTTATATCCATCTTCATAACAGGAAATATACTATTCCTTTTTATTTTTATTTATTTATTTATTTAAAAAGATTTATTTATTTATTTGAGAGAGAGAATGGGAAAGAGAGAGAGAGAGAGCATGAGAGGGGGGAGGGTCAGAGGGAGAAGCAGACTCCCCACTGAGCAGGGAGCCCGATGCGGGACTCAATCCTGGGACTCCAGGATCATGACCTGAGCCGAAGGCAGACACTTAACCGTCTGAGCCACTCAAGCGCCCCAAGAACTAGAATACTCCTAATACCTAACACGCATGGTCAAGATCCAAAATATTTCATCTGTGTATCACTAAGCTCATAATTAGTTAGGAGTGCCCTCACCTCTATCCCTACCAGCTCCAATTATAAAAGGGTTTAAGATATTTTTTCAGATTAGTTTTAGGTAAATACTATAAATGTATACTTGGAAACAATTAAACCTATATTTCAATTAAGAAAATGTAATAATGAGAACTGGGCTCATAATTAAATATGTAGCCAGACCAAATAAAGAGACATGAATAGACAATGAAAGACAGCTATGAAACTGCTTGGTAAAGTAATGATCATTTCTCTTTGTTTTTCCAGATCCCTGGTAGGGAGTATACAATGAATTTTTAAAGTTTACTATGAAAGAATGTCTTTGTGTTGCATTAATTTAAAAATCTGACTCCAAAATCTATGTACAGCTAAATGATCAGACAAGGTTTCTCCACATGTCCACGAAGATAAATGTGACAGTGACAGAACACCAACTTCTTGGGCGTGAGATTGGGGTTTAGGCTTGTTTAGAGGAAATAGCCAACAGGACCAGTGTTTATTCTCCAGCAGCCAGGGGACATTGATCGGCTCCTCCTAGTTAGGGCCTGCGTTGCTATTAGTGGATTCTAAGTAAAGACAGAAGTTTAGCTGAAGGGGCATTTGTCAGACCTGAGTTTTATCTCTGTTACTGACTGGCTGGGTAAACCTGCACAGGTAACTTTATTTCTCTGAGGATAGTGTGTAAGCCTGTCATTTCTTACACGCATCAGTTCCCTTTCCTGTGGGGTGGGGAAGGCATTGTGATAGCATGTATGGAAGTGGCTATATTTTAAAAGCAAATATGGATGAGAGATGACTCTCTCTAGTCTCATGTTCCAAAAATGAAACTTTTCTACCTCTGAATGTGTGGCTGAGAGTTTTATGATTTTAAAATGATGTCACTGACAATATTTACATTAATTAAAAAGCTTCTTTATAGCAAAATGCCAATATATTAACTTACAATAAGAAATATATCCATCAAGCTAGTGAGTTATATTGATTGATTGCTGTATTTTCTCCCCATGGGTATAGATATATAGATATAAGTACCTGGGAAGAAGAATTCTAATCAGTGAACTGATTACCAAGTGAATCTGGGTTCATAACCTGGAAAGTGTAAAGGCTGATGTTTCAAAGCCATGACAACCTAATGGATTTTTCTCCCTTCAGGGATACATTTGCTGCATGGTCTAGAGATCTGTGATCTTGGGCCAGGACCTTCTTACCCCATTAGGGCTAGAAAGGCACCTCCCATATTTGCCCCTTTGAATTTCCTTTTTCTGTACCAACTTCTGATGGACAAGAATGCTTACTTATCAGAGTTTTTACTTGTAAGAGTTTCTAATTTAAGTATAGACTAACCACTGAAATTTTAAGCTGAAATACTTTTTATTAGTTTGCATGGAAATGCTAGATAATAGTTGTGTGAATGCTGTGTTGATTTTATCTGGAAGCAAGATTGAGTTTCAGCAACTTGTCCATATATGCAGTTCTGGAAGATCATGATACTTGGTGAAAAGTTCCTCTTTAAAAAAGAGTAAGTGCTTTTACTTAGCATGAACATTGTTTTTCAGTTTTTCCATATGAGAATCCCTCCTTGAAATGTTTCTTTTTGGCAAAAGCTAACAGAATTATATAAAGAGATGACAATCAATGAAAACAGGAACACCATAATAATGGATTCTGGGATTACAAGACTGAGAACTGGGAATCAAGCCCAGTTCAACATTTACACTAATGGGATGCTCACTTGTATTTCATGTTCTATGAGGGGTGGTGGAAAACGAGGGGGTGTGAGGAAGTCTTATCTGGTCTTCTGCCCATTTAGTTCATTGTTGCACCAGAAAGTGATATAAATTCACAGTTCTCCTGTCAGGCTATGTGAGGACACCGAGTTCTCAGGGGAAAAGGATATATCCAATTTAGAAGCTGCAATATGGGTCAAATAAATGTAAATGGGAATAATAAATGCCACTGGAAAAGTCTCAGACTGGGAAAAGCCTTGGGGTATTAGATACTGGAACTGTGGCATGTAAAGAAAGCTATGATAGCATTTCATTTGGATATTTTATTAGTTGGAAGGATTTTTAAAAGGATGAGATTTTTATACTTCATACATTTAACTTAGACGCTAGTATTTGGAATATTTTTTTTGATTACACTTTTTTTTTCTATTTTTGTAACAGAGGAGATGGCTAAAATTTCCCAATTTATATATAAGTTTTCATTATATGAAAATAATCCACTGTGCTCATTTAAGGGCCAAGTGCATCTAACTCTGAGTTAGAAAGCGGCATACTGGAGTGTGAATTCCTTTTCTAACTGGTCTCTAAGTAGGAAGCCTGAGGACAGTATTTCAATGATACTCCTCTGTACTAATGCTCCTTTTATTTATTTATTTATTTTAAATTTTATTATTTATTTTTTTAAAAGATTTTATCTATTTATTTGAGAGAGTGAGAGACAGCACGAGCCAGGGAGGGGGTGGTGGAAAGGCAGAGGGAGGGAGACAAGCAGACTCCCTGCTGAGCAGGAAGCCCCACAGGGCTGATCCCAGGACCCTGGGATCTGACCTGAGCTGAAGGCAGACGCTTAACTGACTGAGCCACACAGGCACCCCAATGCTCCTTGTTTTAAAAAATTTGTTTTTAAAATGTCTGTGCCCTGATAAGTGGACACTGTTCAAAAGACCCCATAGCAAATCACACAAATTAAAAAATATCACTTCATAATATATTATCTTACTGGTAGATCTGATGTGATGGAGTTTATATTTCAATATGTATGAAAATTTTAATAATAAAAATATTTTCACAAAATTGGTATCACTTCCTGGATCTTTAAGTACATTTTAATTTTGAAAGAGACAATTTCTGGATTCTGGAAGCATTTAAGTACCCAACATACACAATGTGTTTTAAATCATCTGCCTTTGACAGCTAACATGCCAATATTTAGACTTTATCAGAAACTTCTGCATGTGAAATTAGGGCTGGAATCTTTGCCATGAAGTTAAAAAATTCTTAGCTTTATTGGCTAAGTTTAAGAGTCTTGAGATCAATAAACAAGGGAAAATTATACATTATAAATTACTATGAAAAGAAAGTATATTTCTAATTAATTAAAAAATTTGACTTATGAATGAATGAACTTTCTGGTGCTTTGTCCTCTACAGGATTAAAGTATGAAATGATATTAGAGGGGTATTACTGAGCCGGTGCTTAGGGAGCGTTTTGAGAACCTTGGACTTCCCATCTTGCAACCACTGAGAAGCAGTTTTGCTGACAACTCAGTAGAGTGCAATTTGGAGAGATAATACAAATGATAGAGTTGTAGGGATGGCATCCTTTTTATTAAACCTTAACGTATCACTCCTGTGCGGTCCTACTTCTCCGTGCTGGCAGCCACAGCAACCGTCTTAGTGATGCAAAAACTGATCAAGGAAATGAGAGGAAGAAACCATGGCCCACAACTGCAGCTTACTCCACAGGCAGATGTGTCAATGATTGGATTTGTTTACTCTTCCACTTTTGCCAAATGTAATTATAAACCTTTTGGTTCTTTATTTGACAGTTAAGATTTTAAGCTCTGAAAAATCTCAACACGTCTTTTCCATGTCACTGGATGGGTGCCACATGGTCCTTTTATAGAAGGGCCATTGCTTACCCACATGGATGAGATCGGGGAGGAAGAGGGCTGGTTGATTTAAATACCCTAACTGAGAATTTACTGTGGATTTAAAATCTCTGACTTAATGTTGCATTAACTACTGGTGGCTGCTTTTTACTGCTTTAAAACGTGCATATATAATTGGATACTGTAATGCTTTGCGGGTAAAATAAATACCAACTCACACTAAAATAAATACCCTGCATGTTGAAGTTCATGCAGACATAAATTAATCATTTACCAGTTAACCAATATGCACAGGAAAGAAATAGATCACTTATTAAAGGTTGCCTCATCTATAAAATGGGAAAAATAAAATGCTGATATATTTTACAGTGGTGCTGTGAGGGGAAATATATAAAATTATTGCTAAGCAGTTTATAAACCATAAAATGCAGTATGAACATTAAATTAATAATATTTGTACTAATTCAGATTCAACACCCTCTGCATTAAATATATCTTTTTGCCTATTGAAGCATACACAAAACCAAGCTGAGGCTCTTTAATGTTTAATGTGTCTTCGGAAAATCTGCAAAGCATGGCAGAAGTTATTGGTTATGTTGAAAACTTTTTGGTGGCTTGCTCCCACCATTTCTAAGATAAAGTTCTTGGCCATTCACATCCCGGATCCCATTTTTAAAGTCCTCTCCCAAAATGTCTTTCACTTGCACGGACATAGTAGTTACAAAGGGAACATAGGCTTGAATTTTTTAATCAGCCGGACGTTGTTAACATGCTCTGTGCTTTGGTTTATTCTAAATTACGGGTTGAAATAGGGAAGCATTGTTATACTGGGTGCAGGGCGGGTGCGTTGGGTCTCTGCAGTTTGCATAACCGCAGGGTAATCCCGTGCTGGGACAGCAGCGTGGCCCGAAGCAGCAGGGTCTTGAGGCCATCTTGCTGCTCAAAAACGTTACAGGCTTTAAATCAAGCTTCTGTTTCTCAGCTCAAGTCCAGAAATATCATTCAGGGACACGAGGGAGAATTAAGCAACACAGCACATAGTTCCTTTCTGCTTCTACTGTGTTTTTTAAAGGAGTCTTAATTGTTTAGAAGACCAACTTGTGCAAAACCTATAATCTACTCAGCACATTTTTAACACTATCAATATCCCTTTGACTCTCAATGATAAAACACATCAGATGTTTCTACACTCACTTCCTTTTATAGGGGCTGTTAATATAGAAATACCTCCTCATCTTCCACTATGAAATGATAAATGGCTGACTGGAGATGTCTGAAATATTGCCCAATCTCCCCGATGTATCATGTGTCACCAGCAATAATGAACAGTGACTAATCTTTGGTTATGAACCATATTTATGGCTTTCTTGTCATCAGGAAGTACGTATTTTCTTGAATCATGTTTAAGGATCTAATATTTACGCTAGGAACATGTGTGCTAGGAAAAGTATACCTAGGTCCAAAGAAAAGTAATTCTCCATATTTTCTTTCATTTAGCTATTTATAGAGCTTAGCATTTCCATCTGTATCTCTCTCCCCCTGCCCCTTTATTTTGGATCAGGATTCACCCAGGAGTATTCTGATCAGGAATCTAGTTTATCCCTGTCAGTTCACCATTTTGGTGATGACAATCTCCTCATCTAATAGGAAAGGAATATAGCTAAAATGCAAACTTATTCCAGTTAAAGCTTATCAGTGATCAAAAGGAAACACAGTGAAACTGTTTCTTCCATTTCCAAAATCCAACTGGGAGTTGGGGGATCAAAGTTTTCCTAAAGGAGCTATAGTGGCGGAAGAGCAGAAGATAAAGGCTAACAGAAGGTGAATTAAGGCTTTGAGGGAAATGCAATAAGGTCAATAAGTGTGTAATTCTACTTCAGTTCAGTTTAATTAATATATATCAAGTGCCTGGTATCTACCAGGCATTGGAGTAGGTGCTTGGGATACACCAATCAAAACTCATAAAAATTGCTGCCCTCATGAAACTTACATTCTAGTGGAGGGAGACAGAAAATAAATAAATGAGTAAATTATAGAAATTATTAGACGGTGACAAGTATTATGGAGAAAAATAAATCAGGGAAGGAATAGTTAAGTGTGGGAAGGGGTTGCATTTTTATTTTTTATTTATTTATTTATTTAAAGATTTTATTTATTTATTTGACAGAGAGACACAGCGAGAGAGGGAACAGAAGCAGCGGGAGTCGGAGAGGGAGAAACAGCCTTCCCGCTGAGCAGGGAGCCCGATGCGGGGCTCGATCCCAGAACCCTGGGATCATGACCTGAGCCGAAGGCAGACGCTTAACAACTGAGCCACCCAGGCGCCCCAGGGGTTGCATTTTTAGAAGGGTGGCCAGTCGAGGTCTTATTGAGAAGTTGACATTTGAGCAAAGACTTGAAGAGAAGCAAATCATGTGGATTCCTGGAGAAGACTGTCTCAGACAGGAAGTAGCAAGTGCAAAGGCCCTGAGGCAGGGGCATGTCTGGTGTATTGGCAGAACTGTAAGGAAACCAGAGTGATTGGAGTGGAGTGAATGTGGGAGTCGGGGCAGAAGATGGTAGTCATGGTGGGCTAAAGCATATATGGCCTTGAGGACCATTGTTAGGCTCTAGCTTTTAATCTGATTGAAATGGATGTACTGGAAAGTTTTGAGTCAAGGAACAAAATCATCTGACTCATACTTTATTGAAAATAGACCGCAGGAGGCAAGGGTGAAAGCAAGGAGATCAATTAGTTAAAACGAACAGTTCACTTCTCCTCTCTGCATATGTTTAATGGATATGAGCCAGAAATTAATGAGAGACAATAGTTTACAATATGCAAACATACTGAAGTTGTAACTACACAAAGCTAAAATTGGTTGGAAGAGAGAATTCAATCAAGCAATCAATTTCATTTCTACAAGACCAATTGGTGAGTGTGAAAACATTTTAAACTAAGGTCATAAGCAACTAATGATAAAAAATAGCCATGAGGGTTTGGGAAATTCAAACATCTATTGCTAATTAATAGATTAAAAAATCTCCCTCCTTGGCACGGTCTGGGTTGTGGAATTAAGCAAGTGTGGATTATGACATTGACATGGTCTCCTCACATGCCTTTTAGTCCCTTGCTTCTCAAGAGTTGGAAGTAAGGGAACCTTGAGTTAAGAACAAAGCAAACTGCCAAGAAAATGAAGGGAGCCATAGTGTGGATTACACATGAATGTTTTTACTTTCAAATTTAAAACATTTGAATGATGGAAAGATAAAAACAGAGAGTTGGGTCTTCTCCAGGGAACAAAGAAAAGAGAAAAATAAAAATACTAATAAAAGGTGAATTTAGCCTGATTGTCAACTTTCCTGGCAGTCAGAATTATTAGGTTACGAAACAGAGCTCTCCCGATCTCTCCTGGGCCAGTTAGGCATAGAACAAATTGAACCTAAAAAAGTGTCAAAATTCACAGTAGGAGCGCCCACTCAGAGCTCCATTTCTCTCTCTGAAGTAGGTTACTACATTCACCTAGGGAAATTTCTATTGAATTATAATTAGGTGGCTAATTAAAAAGTGGATTATCAACTATATTAAAATTTGCCAGAAAGATGTGCACATCATTCATTCTTTAATTTAGGAAATCCACCTTTTCCTTGAAAAAAAATTCTCACTGGGAAATTCCAGGTATAATATGCACCTTTTCTTTTTTCTTCTTAAATCACTGTTATTGAAGTAAGTCTCAGATTTTTTGTTCATTGAGGTAGTGGATGTATTTTGAGCTTCCTCTGTTAATAAAAAGTACCTACATATAGTTGCCATTCTTATGAGGAGAACCAACAGCTGTGATAAGAACTCCAAGGCAATGCAGGGTCTCCCGAAGAAGCAATAAGTACCATTTTTTCACTTCGAACATATGTCAAATGCTGTATCATTTAATTCTCTCAACAACCCTACGACATAATTTTCTGCCTATTAGGCAGATGAGGAAACTGAGCTCAGAGAAGGCAAATTATTCAAGGTCACACAGCTTGAAGATTATAAAGCTGAAATTGAAACTCAGGTTTGTTTGACCTTGAAAGTCTTGCATTAAGCCAGAGTTTTCCCTCTCTAAACTGTTTTAACATGAAGCTAAAACCATTTTGTTGCATTGGATTCATTTTGAAATTGATAATATTTGTGTATGATTTAGTCAAGATCTTATATTAACCAGAAGACCATATTTCCTAGCCATTTGTCCAGACATCAGTTTATTTTGTAAAGTAAATGATCATCAGGAGACTCCTGAGCCATTTCTAACAGCAGGAGTTAAAAAGGAATAGACCCCTGGTACTGTAGGTTACTTTTTATTTGTCTCTTCCTATTTTTTTCTAATTTCTAAGAAGGTACAAATTAAATGATAGCCCACGAACTTTGGTACAATCCTGCCCATGAGTTTGGCAGACCAGTCAAGTATTAAGTGGGTCAGGCCATTCCTGGAGGCACCTAACAATTGAGCAGTCCATCTAGATGACCTAGCAGATAGGCATGACCAACTCCACTTGCGGTGGGCTTACTGAATTGCTTGAAGGACTCAGTCCTGATACCATGAGGGTGATTCGGAGTTCCTTGTCAAACAAATAATGACAACAATAACAATGTAATTCTACAAATATTTTCTGAGGGCCTCCTGTGTATCAGACATTATGCTATTACAGACATGACGTCACTGTACTCCAGGGTTTGTCAGTCTTGGTACTATTGACCTTTTAGACCAGAGGACTCTTTGTTATTGGGGGGGGGGCTGTCCTGTGCATCTTGAATAGCAGCATCCCTGGCTTCGACTCCCCAGACGCCCGTATCACGCCCACTGCCTCCAGCTGTGACAGCCAAAACTATCTCCAGACATTACTTAATGTCTCCTGGTGGAGAAAAAAAATCACCCCTAGTTGCAACGAACCTCTGTTTTACCTCCTCAACAACTCCAGGAGGTCAGTACTATTAGACTAGTAATATAATTGGTGAGGAAACTGCGGCTCTCCGAGTTTTAGGTAAAATGCCTCAGGTCTCACAGGTAGGAAATGACAGGGCTGGAAGGCACAGAGACTGCCTGCCTCTTTTGAAGGCTGTTAGGTGTGGCTGGAACCCACAAGTCATGATGTGCCCTCTGCCACCCCCCTCTCTTCTAGATCTCATTGTGGGGGTGCAGCCCCAGGAAGGAGGAAGGCGTGCACATGACCTAGTACACGGAACTTTTATTGTACCTTGGCCTTTTATTTGGCAGATTAATTCCATTTTAATTGGAATTCTGGAAATGAATGAAAAAAAATTACAAGTGTTAGATGGTCTGTTCTCAGGGTTTTTGAATTTGTCTGATTTAATTCTAACCTATTAGCATGCTATTATGGAGGAGTATTATGTTGAGAATCAATATTACACTAAACACTAATATTTTATTCAGTATTAAAAATTTATACAAGTGGTAATACAAGTGCTTTATTCCTAGTTCGTCTAAATGAGAAGAAATGCTTCCTTAGGGCGATTTCAGTTACCAAGAAAATGTTATCTTCTTAGGATACTATTGGCATTACACTTTACATAGATCATTGCTTCAATGAATTAGTAAGACTTAATTGAATGAAATTTGTTTATTATAAAGTGTATGAGTTTTTCAGCGTATCAAAAATGTTTTCCATTTTCTACTTATATCGCATGTTAAGAGGTCAACAAAAGTACATTATTGTCCAATATTGCCAAAAAGGTCAAAACAACTCCTACTCATTCTGGCTTCAGGATATCCTTCCTCTTTCCCTCCCTCCCTTGCTTCCTCTTCTTTTTTCCCCATTTGGATACTCTATCCTTTTTTTGATTCAAATGTAATCTTAGGCTGGAATTGGAACCTAAATGTATCCAGACTCTGCATTACGTACATTTTTTTGCACAGAGGAACTACTAAGCCTAGATAAACTGTAAACTAGATAAACCTCTAATAACCACCTAGAGATAGTTCAGTTAGGCGGGATTTCAAAACTGGATTTCAAGTCGGCTCTCCAGACTGTGCCCCCCTGGGTACCTCTCCCAGCATCTGGCCTTGCCACACGCTTTGGTTTTAGATCCTGGGCCCATGGCATGGATCTCATGGCTCTTCCGGACCCCTCTTCTGTTTACTTCCTCTACTCTCCTAAATTCGGTAGCTTTTTCAAGCTTCCAAGCCAGGGCAGTTTGGATCTAACGAAGGTATTCACAATTTTTATCACTTGAGTATTTAATTCACAACTTTTCAAATATTTGAAAACTATGAGAAAATGACACTTTTAAAAATATCCCTAACTTTGTGAATTGTTATACTTTGTTAACTTTGTGAATTGTTCTTCAGTATTAGACTTAGAAAAGTTTTGCTTCGTGTTTTAGTGATCTCCCAACTGGGCTGGCAAGATCAATCAGTTAATATGCACATACCTTGAAAGACCAACTCTTTGGGAAAAGGTTGCTTGTAATTCTAAAGGCATATTAGAAGTTAAAAACTGCCATGCAAAATCAAAGCAAAAAAAAAAAATTGTTGAATAAATTAAGCTAACCGAAAAATTAGAAATGGGAAGTATGTTCAGCATAGTAATCACCATTACAAATAGGAAAATTTAAACTAAAAAAATAATTTAATGGGTTGACTTTTCTAAAATATTGATTAGATTTCATTAATAAGCATTTTATGCATATGGCTATTCTGAAAGTTCCTTTAAAAATGAAAGACTAATGCCTTAATGAGAGGTATTATTACATGAACATATTTGAATCTGGCTTATGAAAAATAGGACTTGAGAATTTAAAATGTGTGCATAAAATGCAAATGGATTTAATTAACTGAAAACCCATAAGACAGAACTTCTTCAAATAAGCAATTACTTTGGGGACTAATAGAGTAAATAGGATCCTGATTCATTAGCACAAATATCCATATGAGAGAAGGATCAGCAAATTTTATTCTTTAAGTTATTTATGCACACATGGTAATATCTCATTAATTTATGGCTTCAATAAATTTAAAATCTTTTGATAATTTTTTCATGAGCTGGGCTGACGTTTACCTTTGCTTTTGCAGACACGTTATCTATAGGTAGATAATATATGGTGTTTTAAACATTTATTTTCAATCTTGCATACACTTTTTAGACACAGAATAAACTATTTTCAGTGAACCTCAGGCACTTTACAAGCTCCTACATACATCCAATCTATATGCTAATAACAAAATGTTCATATGATTTATTATTACAGGTCTCCTTAAGGATTTCTACTTTGTAATGTTTTGTTGGAGTTACTATATGTAGTTTAAAGAATAAAGGCCACGTTTGTTTGAACTACTTCAGCCTACCCACAAATTCAGAGATGCCCAGCTCCCTAATTTGTTAGAATAAATGAAATGTATTAATGAATATTCACAGCTATACATATAGAATTTTTCTTTTAAACATGTATTAGAACATATAAAGAAAAGTAAAATACAATGAAGGGTGAAAATAAATGATTTTGTCGGTGGACAAAGGAGTGAACTGTCTCAAATCATTTTAAGTCCTGCAGGCACAATATCCTGGTGAAAGAACTTAATAATGTTGCCCTTTCTTTAAGAGCTGATTTTGCTCACGTGGGGTGACTCAGTTCTAGTCACTTGCAAAGTGAGATGTTTTTCCAGTTAAAGACAGTCAGTGCCCAGGCCAAAAGGGGTGGATGCTCCAAACTAGGGCTTCTGGAATGAAGAGAATGCCACTGCCCAGCAATCTGGCATTTTTAAATCTTCCTTTTATGTGGCCATGACTTTTCAGAGTCCACATGTCAATTTGCACCAAAGAATTAAAAGCGTGTATAAAGTGGGGAGAAGAGTTATGTTATTTTAATTATCAAAACTCACATGTAGTTCAAAATGACTCCAACTCTAAGCCAGATAAAACATATTAAACTAGAATTTATGAAAACCACAATTGCACTAAAAAATGGAATATTCTCCTTTTTAATGAAATATTCTGAAGACAGATCTGGATATGATTCATAAATCATGCTACCTTCATACCAGAAGCATTTCCATTTCTTTTGTAAATATTGTGAGGAAATTAGGAGGAGGGGAAAGGCAAATATGTTACTCAAATTAGTAGTTACTTACCATACGAAGGGGGAGAACAAGCTTCAATTCCATTTTCGTAACTTAATCAAGAATGCTTGATGAGAGAGGCCTCTTTCATGAGCTTCTTGAATGTTATAAAATCTGGGGAGGAGACAGAAGCATGGACTGTTTCATCGTCAAGAAGAAAACTGCTCAAAACAATACTAGTTTCTTATGTCAGTGGTTAGTTCTCATCTGGACAAGAGCTATCCCAGCCAACCATATGCCACCTACTCATCAACCAGCTGCCCACAAAAGTTTGAACCAGATAGGCTGAAATGACCACTGTCACTAGAGAAAGTAGACCCAGGGTTGAATCCCACTCAGTACTTGTCTGAGTGAACTTTATGTCCTTGATTTCACCGAGCTTCTGCTCCGTCATTGCTCCGTTGGGAGTAATAATACTAGATAGTCAATGGCTTGTTCTGACGATCAAAGGAAATGGTGTCTGGAGAGACATTTAGTCAACACCGGAAGTATTTAATTTATTGATGCCCTGACTCTTCATCTTAAGGATCTGGGGTGGCTTCCAAATAGAAAAATAATGAAATATGAATAAAAATAACAGTGTTGAGAGTAGAAAAAGGAAGAAGTTCATATGCTACCTATATTGGTCAACAGTTGAAATAATTGAAGTTACCATTTGGATTTGAATTTCTTGATAATTTAGGTAAAAGGAGAACATAATTTCTTCTATAACTCCTATTGTTAGAAAGGAGAAAATGTGTTACTTCCCCCAAAGAAATTGCCCTGAGACAAAATTCACAGAAAAATTTTTCATGGAAAACACGATATACGGACAGTGAAATAAAATGAACTATTTAACAAAAGTGGGACTGACTACCTTCCTTGAAAGCTGAAGGGCAAAATAGTACTTATGCTTGGAGGTAGTTATTATTGCCATAAAATTGTATTATTCCTAGAGACAAGCATGAAGCTTGAATTAGGGAAATACTAAATATAATCCCACTGACTCCCAATTAACAAATCACCCAGCACTTCCCCCTTGTTGTGCCTTCCTAACACACACACACACATACACACACACACACACACACACGTGCACGGAGCTTCTTTCCTTAAGTCATGTTCTCAGTAGTGGGAGGGGGGGAGCTTCTGAAGGAAGTCACTGATTGCTGGCGACTGTAGGCCAGTCACTGCTCGATAGGGGATGGAGCTGCAAGGATGAAGTGTGAACCTAGACGTGATACAGGACTGACAGCTGCACCCATTCCATGGGGCCAATCCAAAAGGGAAAGGAAGAGAAAGATACAACCAAATGATTATACAGTTGACCCTTGAACAATGCAGGGGTGAGGGGTGCTGACCCCGCACGGTCAGAAATCTTCATATAACTTTTGACTCCCCCAAAACGTACCTACTAATAGCCTACTGTTGACTGGAAGCCTTACCAATAGCATAAGCAGTTGACTGACACATATTTTGTATGTTCCATGCATTATATACTGTATTCGTATGACTAAGTAAGCTAGGGAAAATGTTATTAAGAAAATCATAAGGAAGAGGAAACACATTTATAGTACTCTTTCATATTTCATTTTATGGGTGCTCTATAAATTATAGATTAGATGATTTTGAAACATCAAATAGCACTATGAGAGGCTCTGAACATAGGGTTAAGAACACCATTCTAGAAAATATTTTCTGAATAAGTGACAATAGCAAGACTGTCCAAATTTGGGACACTAAAAGAATGGAAGGAGAGAGGGTGAGGAAAAAAAAGTACAGATGGACATGTTATTTTTCTCTTTTTTATTTTAACACAAATTTGTTTGATCATTTTATAAAGATCAGGTAAGGTTTATATCTGAGGGAAGATGTTGCATTTGTTTCAGTGAATCAGATTACAAAATATTTAGTCACTCTGCATTTGAGATTATCACATGAAATATATTTTATGGCAGATCTCCCAATAGGGCTGGAAAATATCTTCCTGGTACCTGTCTTAGTGCCTGGCACATAGAAGAGATTTTAATATTTGTTGACTGAATAAGTGCTTGCTCATCCAGTTACCTCTCTCCAGCTGCTTTCCAATCTCGTTTCCCTTTTATAGCCAAACTACTGCAAATAATTACCAACAGTCATCTTTCTTTTCTTAACTTCCATTGGCAGCTCACACCTCTGCAGTCTGACCTTTGCCTCATCACAGTGCTCACTGGCTGACCTATTAACTTCCACCCCCACCCCACCCCCCCGCAACGCATGCGCAGACAGTTGTGGTGTAGCCGGTGCCCGAAGGGAAGTTGAGGCTGCAGCTCACCCCAGAGAAGTTGCTGAGAACGTGCTGTGCGATGTGTCAGCCCACAGCCTCCTTCTTCTAAACAGGGCTGCCAGCAAGTGGGTGAGGCGAGTCAATACTGCTTCATGAACATTTGGTTTATTTACCTTGGGCACACAGGCACCACTGGGTGGAGGAACAGGCAGCGTTGTGCTCATAAAATTCCTTGCTGTCAGGTGCACGTTTTCTCTCCAGTTCAGACCCCAGGACCTCAGACTCTTCTATGCTCAAATTCCACCCCAGTTCCACTCTATCGTGGTCACCAACATGTCAGAATGGCTTTCTTCTCTATCATGCTAGCTCCCGAGGTATCTCGTTAGGAGAGATGTAAAATATGAAATGTGAAATCTTCTAAATAGGCATGACTGCAAATAGACCCAGTTAGAACTCTATTTCCCATACATTCCACTTAGCGATTTCTCTTTATTTTAATTCAAAACAATTCTCTCCTGATCGGTGCTCTCCACTCTTGCTAAATAAACAGTTCTTCTCAATCTTCCACATTCAAGCCAACTGACCACTCCCACCCTCCTGAAATGAAATCCTCACTCCCTTGCCCTCCCTGCCCCCCATGATCCAGCAATTTCCTGGGTTTCCTTCTATTTCACTACTCCTTTCATCCTGTACAAGCTCATCCTTCACTACTTGGCTGTTATGGATTTGAATTCCTTAAGACTTTCGTTCCACCATTCACTTTATAATCTTCCTGTAGGCAGTCATATCCATCTATGGATCATATCCATCATAGCCAGAACTATGGATTAAAGATGAGCCCAAGTTTACATCCAAACCCTAGAGCTTTCTGACAAGCTCCACACCCACAATCCAATGTCTTTTTGCTCTGTCCTCTAATGTTCCCTACAGAACTCAAACTCCGTATGTCCAACTGAACTTAGCATCTGTCTTTGCAAACTTGTCCTCCTCCAGTGTTCCCTTACTCTTCCGCATGGACGCCACATCAATATTGCAGAAGACAGCCCGTCCTTTTACCTTTTCCATGTCTCTTGAATCCATTCACTTTTTAGAAATCACCACCTCAACCTTCCTACCCCTAGGCCATGCTACCAGTATCTCTGTACTGAAAATGTTCAACTGGTCTGCATGACCTTCTCCCCTTGCCAACCTATACTCTGCATTGTAGCCAGAAGTATTTTTTTGAAATAGCAAATTGATGATGTAACTCATTACAATCCCCCCTCCCCTCTCCCAACCTTCTCATTGGCTCTAGGATGAAGACATATTTTTTGCTATGGCTAAAAAGCCTTTAATGGTGACGGCCCCTGATCACATCTCCGGACTCATGCTGTTCACCCCTGCTGTCTGCACTCTAGCCACTTGATCTTCCTTCAGTCTCTCACATTGCTTCCACTCTCCTCTTCTTGTCATATATCACAGCTTTCCACATCTTCCATGTCACGCCTTCTGCCTCTACTCCTTGTCTAGTTGACTCCTATCTGTCATTTAGATCTCACTTTCCAGAACCTTGTGTCTCTTCTCTGTGGCATATTTACAACAGTTTCAGTTTCATACTGATGTCTCTCTTCCCCACCAGCCGGCCTTTAGGCTGAGTGAGGGCAAGGGATACCTGAAGCTGTTCATTGTATCCTAACAGTGTCTGGCACTTAGTGGGTACTTGGTAAAGTTGACTTTATTGAACACGTGTATAAAATGAGCATGAAAATAAACACATATAAATTCAGTGTGAAAAATGTACCCATTGCATAGCGTTTGAAAATTCTAAAGATAAGCACTGTGTTGAGATCAGTAACGAGCACTGGGAGCTTTTGGAGGATTTAAGAAATTAAAGTAGGAGGGCTTCTTTTCTCACACAGATTGAGTAGTGGGTTGATGGGAGTGATGGGGATCTTTTTTTTAAAAGATTTTATTTATTTATTTGACAGAGAGAGAGTGAGTGCACGCACAAGTGGGGGAGTGGGAGAGGGAGAAGCAGACTCCCCATTGAGCAGGGATCCTGATGTGGGACTCAATCCCAGGACCCTAAGATCATGACCTGAGCCAAAGGCAGACGCTTAAGGACTGAGCCACCCAGGCGCCCCAGCGATGGGGATTTTTTTTTAATGAAAAATTTCACCTGGGCCAAAGCAACTGTTTTTTTTTTTTAAGATTTTATTTATTTATTTGAGAGAGAGAGAGCAGTGAGAGAGGGAACACAAGCAGGGGGAGTGAGAGAGGGAGAAGCAGGCTTCCTGCTGAGCAGGGAGCCTGCTGCGGGGCTATATCCCAGGACCCTGGGATCATGACCCGAGCCGAAGGCAGACGCTTAACGACTGAGCTACCCAGGTGCCCCCCAAAGCAACTGGTTTAAGCATATGAGAAATATGCTAAGTTATGAGGATAGTGCTTTTAACTCTATTCTTACCATTTTGCCCCTACATATATTGAACAAGAGCCATTGTAAGGAGAGGAAGAGATGATTGAGACCAGGGACATGCTGGGGAGGCAAAGGAGAGAAGATGTTTAAAAAATGTTTTAGTCTCTGGATTGTGAGTATTCTGCTGGGTATGCCTTTTTATATCCTTGCTTCTAAAATCCATGTCATTACATGCAATATAATTGTCTGTGCTTCCATATGGCGACAAAATTCTAGCAACTATATCAGGATCTCAATAAATAGGCAAAACAAAAATGTTGCATAAGTTGTTTTCCCTCAGTTACTTTGCAAATAGAACCCCCCCAATAATAAAACACAAATTTTGTAAATTAGTATAGTATCAGTTATGAATGCCATTTTGCAATTATGAGAGTAAAAACATTCTACATTGAAATAAGAAATGCCATCTGATTTCGATTTAACTCAAAGGGGGAAAAACACATTCCATTTAAGAATGACAAATAAAGCTGTCAATGTGATCCATTTATAGCCCCTCCGAGAATGCCACAAATCCACATAATGTTCCGAGAAGCTAGTTATTGTATTTGCTCTCTCAAAGAGAGAAGGCGTAGAAGTTCCCGTGACAGACTGTTATCCAAGGAAACTAAGGTTAGGGGGAATAACTTAACGTTAGTCAACATCCTAGGTGCATACGCCTTCAAGGGGAGAACGATAGCTTTGGGCATCTTACTTAAATAGTGTGTGGCAGTGGAAAGGGTGGACTGCTGCAGGGACGGGTGGGGTGTAAGACAATGGAGAAAGCTCTTTGTTTTCCTCATTTGTCCCCCACCCCTCCTCCTCTGAGCTCTGTGAGGGTCTCACTGACCTCATGAGGCCTCTTTCTGCAAGGAAAGCCATCTTCATTGTAAACAACCAAAGTGCCAGTTATGTTTGAACATTTATTATGGGTTATTTCAGGCTCACGTACAAGGACACTTGCCACAAACATTGGAAATATAATCTCCATTCTTTATTATGATACTGAAACTTCCTTCTTTTAAGAAGCAGTTTGCTATTAAATACATATCCATGTATTCATCTATAAGTATATGTAAAACATGACCCTCTACAGGACATAACTGATTATATTTTTCTCCTTCACGTTGGCTGCTAAAAACTGAGAACAAAATTTGTTACTATCTTCTAGCAAGAGTGTTGAATTTCATGGCATAAATTTTGAGTATGAATCTCTCTCCTGGCCCCATCTTCTGTTCTTAGCCTTATTTTTTTTCCTTTGACTCATTTTTTCTTACCTATTTGAAATATATTTTATATTGCTGTACAGTATGTATTTTTATTAGCCTTTCTCTATAAGCCTTAAATCCTCTCCAGCGTATAAATAAAACATTCAACATTTATGGATGCCTTTTTTTTTTTTTTTCCTTTGGAGGGTTGCAGAATTTTCCCAAGACAACATATAATTTATTACTATAGATGCATGAATATTAACACATTGGTATTCATAGTAATTAAATTTTTTGTGATATTTAGTTTAATATTTCACTTAGATTTTCTTAATATTTATATATATACCTTTAGAACTGGGATTCCTAGCCTGAGGTCCATGGACTCAAATTATATGCAAAATTTTGAGCATGTAAAATTTTATTAATGAGGCATTTCATGATTTTAATCCAATTCTGAAAGGTGATTTTGACCCAAAAGATAAAAAAAAGATTACTGCTTTGTAGTTGAATAACCACAGAAGACCAGGTCTTAGTCTTCTGACACTCAACTAATGATAGGCTATTTACTGACTACCCACTAAGTGCCTGGCCCTGTAATAGATACTCAGTAGGTATTAGAGCAGTAAACAGCAATAAACGTGTAGGCTTGACTTCTGACCTCAGGGTGCTTCTAGTCCAGTGGGGGTGAAGGTAGACAATAAAAAAACGAACATAAAACAAATAAGCAATATCTGAGGGGAGAATATTTGAGATAAAGGGACCAGCTAATGCGAAGAAGGGAGATGTTATAATCCATAGCTCTCCTAGGAAATATGAGTGGTAGATCTCCAAATTCACTTTCAGTACTTCAGTCTAGAATAATCAGACTAATGCTCTTATTCATGAAAGTCAGAAGTGTTTTCCTTGTTTTCATTTTCTTTTAAAGTTAGATTTCCTAATGTGAGGGAAATGTATCTTCAGAAAAAGATTATACATTAACTTCATTCGTTAAGTATTTGAGTCTCCCATCTTTTTTTTTTTTTTTTAAGATTTATTCATTTGAGAGAAAGAGAGAGAGAGAGTGCACAAGCAGGGGGAGAGGCAGAGGGAGAGGGAGAGGGAGAAGCAGACTCCCCGCTGAGCCGGGAGCCTGACGCGGGGCTCAATCCCAGGACCCTGGGATCATGACCTAAGCCTAAGGTAGACGCCCAACCATCTGGGCCACCCAGGCGCTCCTGAGTCTCCCATCTTTAAGGCACTGTGGGGGATGCCCTCAAGGTGCTCAGCACAGCCCAAATAAAATATAACTGCCATACATGTAACTATAATGTACCGTAAACCAATCCCGTATTGTTCCCTACCATAGGTTTATGAGCCAAGTAAATTCTAGGGCCCAGACGCTTTAATATACAGTTTGAAACCCAAAGCTCTTTAGAAAGGCACCAATCACCCTGTAAAAGTTAAAGATGGATGAGCTGGAGAAAGCGACACATCATGAAAACTGGGATTAAACATTCTTTGAAATAAGAACATTGTACTCTGTGGTTTGGAAAATGCTCTAAAGAGCCCTGGCTGTGTAAATCAATAAATTAAGGTGTGACTAAAGATCATAACTATCTCCCATATTATTAGATGTTTTCCCGAATTAAATTCTTTATGCATATATTAAACAAATAACATACCGAAAAGATGAAGATGACACTGAGGTCACAGAACTCTGTGGGATGCCTCCTGGGTCCCAGAACCCATGTGAGAGCTCTGTGCACATGCCCTGGGAGGGAGGGCTGTTATTAGTTCTGTTTTACTGAGCGGGAGAAACTGAGGTTTGGAAAAGCAAAGCGATTTGCCTGGTCACAAAGCTGGTCACAGGAGACAGCTGGGATTGGAACCTAAACAGTCGAACTCCAGAGCCCCTATGATCCCATTTCCTGCATTATCAGTCAGCTCTGGGAAGGCAGGTGGTTGCGAGAATTCTCTCCGATAAACTCATCTGCTTTGTGGTTTAAATGGCTTTGGGGAACAACTTTCTGAATGATTAGTCTGAGCTTATCGTGTGCAAATTAATTTAAATATTAGCCAAAGCGAAACCGTTAAGATGGCAAATCTGCTATGAAAAGTAACACACGCAATTAAAGTTTCCTTGACTTTGGCTCGGAGTATATGATTTAGAGTGTCCATAATATTCCCTCTCCTAGGAAAAATAACAAAGAGTTGAATGTATTTATTTTAAGATCCTCAGTTAAAAATACAAACATTATTGTTTCTGCGCTTACTGTTTTTTGATAATGAAATTTTAACTTGGAAAAGGGAGATTTTAAAGCTTTCCCTAAATCCAGATCAAACAATCATTTCTCTCTCTTTTGTTTTAACTCCCCCAAACCGTCCGTATCCTAGCAGTAGGGACCACTGATTGAATATTTATGCGCTATCACCCACTGTGCCAACACTGTGCAACCTCATTTTATCCTCACAACAACCCTGTTAGTAGCTCCTGTTATTATTCCCAATTCCCAGTTTAGGAGATTGGGGCCCACAGAAGTTGCACACACACCAAAGGCTTCCCCTTCGTTAATGGAGGAGCTTACACCAGGCCTATTGACCCTAGAGCCCAGGCCACCTACAATTTCACTCTGCCATCTCCCTTTGTCTGATGGTCTTCTCATCCCTCACTGATACATCACTAAGGATGCACTGTTTCCCAATATAGGCAGTCTAAAAACCCTTTAGAATTTAAGGCTGTCCACAATCTGGACTTTTTAAAAAACCAGTCCAAGCTAATTTCTCAATATTCCTTACTAAGTATCCTCAAAGCCTAAGGGAACCTACCTTCTGTCAAAGCTTTAAGAAGTCTCCTAAACCCACAATCCAGCTAAATTCTCCTGCTCTTAAAGGCCAAGTTCAGGGGCGCCTGGGTGGCTCAGTCAGTTAAGCACCTGCCTTCAGCTTCAGCTCAGATCCCAGGGTCCTGGGATCGAACCCCGCATCGGGCTCCCTGCTCAGTGGAGAGTCTGCCTCTCTCTCTCCCTCTCCCTCTGCTGCTTCCCCTGCTTGTACTCTCTCTCTCTGTCAAGTTAATAAATAAATACAATCTAAAGAAGAAAAAAAAGGCCAAGTTCACATTCCACTTTTCCAAGCTACCTTCTAAACCCACCAGCCCGGAGGAAGTAGTTTGAAGAGCTGGCCTCTACTGTCTACATTGCAGATGATCCTGATGTTCCCAAGAGCTTTGGCAGCCTGGGATCCATGGAATACTATGAGGGTTCTGTTGGAAAGTGCTATTGGTCTTTTTTCTCAGGAGCATGTTCAGAGCTTGTATCAGTTTCTCAAAGCTTAACAACCACTCAATATTACCGTCCCCCTCTCCCCCGCCGGGCCCACCCCCAAGTTCTGGAAACTGATGACATTAAATGCTAATGTTCACTGAGCAAGGTTGCCAGATTTAGCAAATAAAAATATTATATGGGACATGCCTATACTAAAACATGATTTGTTGTGTATTTGAAATTCAACTGTAACTGGGCATCATGTACTTGATCTGCAGCCCTTTCCTTGAATGTTTTGTGGATATTAACCTTATCTCTCTACTATACTGAATGTAATCATCTGGAGGGCAAGGGGCTTCATTATTACTCCACAGAACTTAACATGTAAACTTATTGCTAATTACTGATTTACTTTTGTGGTCCAACAGAAACATTTTGGAACATTCTTGAATTGGGGCCAATATCAAACCCAATAGCTATATCATGGTTATAGATATACGGCTTTTGCTACAAGGAAACAGATTCCCATCATACCTAGTATGCTATTTGCTAGCTTCAAACACATCAAACTTTTCCCTAATTATCTTTGTTTAAAAAAATCCTCTTATAAGGAACCTGGGAAAAATCAAAACATACTAAAAATATTATTGGATCTCAAAGTGAAGTCTTCAGACTATTTGAGAAAATCACAAAAGGTGTTAAAAATGCAGTTGTCTGGGTCCAATCTCCGACCTATTAATTCAGAAATGTGCAGAAAGGCTCTAAGCAATCTGGGTTTTTAAAAGCCTTCCAGATGATTTTTATGCCCTCTAAAGTTTGAGGACTGCTTTTTTTTATGGGATGTAATACTCTAGCAAGGATTGCTCTTTATGTTAGAGAAGAAAAGTTATTTTAGTCCTTAAAAACAAGCCAGCATCATTTGGAGTTCAAAATATCAATCATTTTTTAAATGTATCTTGAATCTATCATGCTAGTGGTAAATGCTCAGCCCTGTAGATTTGCCATTTGGAGCTCCCCAGCATTTAAACAGAATTGGTAAACTAATGATAGGTATTAAAAGGCTGCCTGATGGATCATTAAAATAGTAAATGAGTCACTGAAATTTATACAGGCCATACAAAACTTAAAAATAAGATTATCTGAAGTAGAGTGTTCTGCTGTGTACCAATGCTGCTATCCAGGATTGGTCTGGGAAACCTAAGGCTCTTTGGAATTTCTGGAAAAAAAAAGTGTCCTTGCATAATGCTCCCTACCCCTGTTGACTGGGTGGTCCTTGGGATTTTTGACTTCTTGGTGAGAGGGGTGCTAGTCTGGAAGTCAGGACGCACAGGTTCTATACTTTATGTTCTGTGTGTCCTCAACCATAAAACAATGATTTGGACCATTAGTTGGTCTCCAATGTATGTTCTGAGCCCAAGTTCCTACTATCATTCTGAGGTTCTGTTTTCTGTTGTCAGATATGGGGCTTGGACCATATGCAGTGTGTCTGCTTGTCCAGGGCGTCCCAGGGTAGTCGTGCTGTCTCCATTACTATACTTGGATCCCCATTCATAACTCAGGCTCACTGTAACAGTGTAAGATCGATGATGCTTCATTCGGGTTTTCCCAGGGATGGGACAATATATTGGCCATTAGCACATGTCCTTTGTAGGAGATAATTTTTCATTATATAATTATAATCATGTAATTCATAATTATTCAACACACGCTTATTGATCACAGCTATGTGCTAGTGTCACTGTGCTAGACCCTGAGAATACAATAATGAAAAAAGTCAGGCAGAAAGAGCTCTGGCCTCATGTGGCTTACAGTCTGATCGAGGGAATGATGGAGAAGGTAAAAACAATAGCCACATATAAACAGACGTATAAATAAAATAAGTGCAGTTTGTAATCAGTGTTTTAAAGGGATCACTCGGCCTGAGATAGAAAATAACAGAAGAGTGTTCGGGAAGAGCTTCTTGGAGGAGGCGATATTTACTTGGACTGGCAGGAAGGAAAAAGAGACCAGGGAGGGGGTTGGAGGAAAGGTCAGGGCAGGGAAGAGCATATTCTGGAATCCCGTGGGAGGAGCAGTTTATGTGCTTGGCATCCAAATGTCCCTTCCATCTCTGAGAGAGAATTTAATCCAAAACTAGAGAAAGGAAACCAGAGGCCCAGAGGGTTTAAGGGACTTATCTGAGCTCAAATGGCCAGTTAGTCATGCTTCAGTCCAGAATGTGAGCCCTTCTGAGGGATCAGGATCACAATGCAGCAGGAAGCACCACAATGCTTTGGTTCAAATCCTAGCTCTTTGACTCATCAGTTGCTCCTCCTTGGGCACCAGAGCTTCTTTGAGACTCAGTTTTCTTTTGTGTGAAACACAGATGACATCGACCACATGAGATTGTTACAGGGATTGAATGAGATAATGTGGCTCAGGGCCTGGTAGATCACAGGCATGGTGCTCGATAAATGCAAACTCCTTTGATTTTTCACTGAGTGCGCTGTCACCCATACCAAACTGTTGGAAAATAAGTAGGGCAGAGGTTAAGTTATTTGGATAAAGGAAGATTGCTAGCAGAGGGGAAGTTCTGGAATACCGGGCTGGGGCCTGTTCAGCAGCTACCCATCTGAGGGCTGAGTGGAGGAAATGAGGAAGGGCCACTGAAGGTGGCAAGATGTCAGGAAAAACATTCCCAACTTCGTGGTTCTGCTCACAGCTTAATCTGCTAGTGTGGAAACTACAGTGTCTTCATAAAACAGAAAAGACCATCCTTAGTAATATTTATACTTACAATTAGCATATAAGAAACAGGTTTTACTCTAGGAGACCAGTAAGCAGAAAAATGAGACACTTTATTATTAACTACACGTAAAGAGAAAAATGTGATGTTAACATGTCACTCAATCCACTGGGAACAAATTAATTTAATTATCTGCAGGATATTAAAATGATTGCTGGTATTAAGGATACTTAAAAACCAAGCCCATGATATCGGAAGAATGAATAATTTATCTAAGTAACTATGAAAATTTTCTTCATTGTGAACAAAACCACAGATTGAACTTTAGCCTTAAAATACTGAGAGGCATATTTCATGGATTAAAGCGGACAGCTAGCTCTAAGGCCATCCCACAAAATCCGTTTGCTCTCCCCTTAGACGTACCCAAAACGTGAGGGAATATTTATGGTTCAGGCACACTTGAACCAGGGCTGAACATTTCTTAGTTTCAGAAGTTCACTGGGTCCCCTTTCCCCCAGCCATAAGGTAAGTGCCATTCCATATATAACTTTTTTTTTTTTTTTAAAGATTTTATTTATTTGACAGAGAAAGACACAGCAAGAGAGGGAACGCAAGCAGGGGGAGTGGGAGAGGGAGGAGCAGGCTTCCCGCTGAGCAGGGAGCCCGATGCGGGGCTCGATCCCAGGACCCTGGGATCATGACCTGAGCCGAAGGCAGACGCTTAATGACTGAGCCACCCAGGCGCCCCCATATATAACTTTTTGAAATGCTGCTTACTTTATGATTCTCTGCCAATGGTGCCTTATGGGAGAAATTTTATTTCAAGGTTTCACAGGATGTGAATTGAACTCATTATTTTACTCCAAACTCATTGTTTAATTGACAGGAAACATGCATTCTAAATCATCTTGTATGCATGGCAGAAGCAGCTACATAAATTTAACAATGGGTGGATTATTACTATTTTGCATATTTATGGAATTTTATATTCAGGAAGCATTTTACAAATCTTTTATTAGTTAATCCTTATACTTACGAGTGAGTCTGACAGGTGGTAAACAATGCTTTGGGTTTTAAATTGCCAATACGTGAAAACTTTAATGGGGAAAAAAAAAAAATCTATGGCATTCCTCCTTGCTCCCAAACTTGCCAAGAGCACATGTTTGATACCTTTTTCCTCCCTGCAAGCAGGTTGGTGTCCACCTGAAACACAAGGAGAAGGGAGCATACTGGGCTCCGTCCCACGTCAGGTGGCCAACATCAGGGGAAACTTCACAAGACACCAAGGTGATACTGACAGCATTTCCAACAAAGATGCATCCCAGTAACAGAGCACATAAAAAGACACATTAGGAAGCAATTTTTCTAAAACTATACAGTAAACTTGGTTTTCAGTTCTAATGATGCCATACTTACTGGACTCACTCTCTAATGACATCACTAGTTCTTTTCAAATGAATGCATGTATATTAAAGAAATAAAACCTAACTCAAACTAAGAGAGTTTGTATTTCTTTTTTCAAAAAGTCACAAATTGAAAACACTTAGCAGCTTTGAACACTCACTTCAAGCTTTTTAGGATCCTCCATTGTGCCCCTCCTCCAGGTAGGAGAAGGTGTTGAAGAGCCGGGCAAAGAAAGCCTCTGTGGATTAAAGTCTCATTGTTGACCCAAACCTTTTACAGCCTAGGGCTTTCAGAGCTACCAAACGAAGAAAAATCAATCACACATCACCTGAGGGCTGGACACGAGGAGCCGCAGAAGCTGCACCTACTTTCTGAAGATTCCAGCAGGGACACGTCCTGCCCAGATTCTAATCTCTTCTGAGTGACAGTGTCTCTATCCCTCTAATCCCTCAGGCCTCCACCCGCCGCCTGCATTGTGTGTGGTGTGTATGTGTGTGTGTGTGTGTGTGTTGGAGGCCAGTTGGGTTGGAGGGTGCAGAAAACACCCAAAGTATCTGGAACCTAGCACCCTCTGTGTGTGTGTGTGTGTGTGTGTGTGTGTGTGTGTGTGTTGAAGGCCAGTTGGGTTGGAGGGTGCAGAAAACACCCAAAATATCTGGAAGCTAGCCACCCTCTGTGTGTGTGTGTGTGTGTGTGCAGAAAACACCCAAAGTATCTGGAACCTAGCACCCTCTGTGTGTGTGTGTGTGTGTGTGTGTGTTGAAGGCCAGTTGGGTTGGAGGGTGCAGAAAACACCCCAAATATCTGGAAGCTAGCCACCCTCTGTGTGTGTGTGTGTGTGTGTGCAGAAAACACCCAAAGTATCTGGAAGCTAGCAGTGTGTGTGTGTGTGTGTGTTGGAGGCCAGTTGGGTTGGAGGGTGCA